>NW_026610751.1:369080-667254 GCF_029499605.1 Hyla sarda
CTATATATGTGTTATACTGTATATGGCTATATATGTGTTATACTGTATATGGCAGTATATGTGTTGTATTGTATATGGGTATATATGTGTTGTACTGTATATCGCAGTATATGTGCTGTACTGTATATGGGTATATATGTGTTGTACTGTATATCGCAGTATATGTGTTGTACTGTATATGGCTATATATGTGTTGTACTGTATATGGCAGTATATGTGTTGTACTGTATATGGCAGTATATGTGTTGTACTGTATATAGTAGTATATGTGTTGTACTGTATATGGCAGTATATGTGTTGTATTGTATATGGCAGTATATGTGTTGTATTGTATATGGCAGTATATGTGTTGTATTGTATATGGCAGTATATGTGTTGTATTGTATATGGCAGTATATGTGTTGTACTGTATATGGCAGTATATGTGTTGTATTGTATATGGCAGTATATGTCGTTTACTGTATATGGCTGTGTATGTGTTGTACTGTATATGGCAGTATATGTGTTGTACTGTATATGGCAGTATATGTGTTGTACTGTATATGGCAGTATATGTGTTGTACTGTATATGGCAGTATATGTGTTGTATTGTATATGGGTATATATGTGTCGTACTGTATATGGCAGTATATGTGTTGTACTGTATATGGCAGTATATGTGTTGTACTGTATATGGAAGTATATGTGTTGTATTGTATATGGCAGTATATGTGTTGTACTGTTTATGGCAGTATATGTGTTGCACTGTATATGGCAGTATATGTGTTGTACTGTATATGGCAGTATATGTGTTGTACTGTATATGGCAGTATATGTGTTGTATTGTATATGGCAGTATATGTGTTGTATTGTATATGGCAGTATATGTGTTGTCTTGTATATGGCTATATATGTGTAGTCTTGTATATGGCTTTATATGTGTCGTACTATATATGGTGGAATATGTATAATACTGTATATGGCTATATATGTGTTGTCTTGTATATGGCTATATATGTGTAGTCTTGTATATGGCTATATATGTGTTGTATTGTATATGGCTATATGTGTTGTATTGTATATGGCTATATGTGTTGTATTGTATATGACTATATATGTGTTGTATTGTATATGGCTATATATGTGTCGTACTGTATATGATGGAATATGTATAATACTGTATATGGCTATATATGTGTTGTCTTGTATATGGCTATATATGTGTTGTATTGTATATGGCTATATATGTGTTGTATTGTATATGGCTATATATGTGTCGTACTGTATATGATGGAATATGTATAATACTGTATATGGCTATATATGTGTTGTCTTGTATATGGCTATATATGTGTTGTATTGTATATGGTGGAATATGTATAATACTGTATATGGCTATATATGTGTTGTATTGTATATGGCTATATATGTGTTGTACTGTAAATGGTGGAATATGTATAATACTGTGTATGGCTATATATGTGTAGTCTTGTATATGGCTTTATATGTGTCGTACTATATATGGTGGAATATGTATAATACTGTATATGGCTATATATGTGTTGTCTTGTATATGGCTATATATGTGTAGTCTTGTATATGGCTATATATGTGTTGTATTGTATATGGCTATATGTGTTGTATTGTATATGGCTATATGTGTTGTATTGTATATGACTATATATGTGTTGTATTGTATATGGCTATATATGTGTCGTACTGTATATGATGGAATATGTATAATACTGTATATGGCTATATATGTGTTGTCTTGTATATGGCTATATATGTGTTGTATTGTATATGGCTATATATGTGTTGTATTGTATATGGCTATATATGTGTCGTACTGTATATGATGGAATATGTATAATACTGTATATGGCTATATATGTGTTGTCTTGTATATGGCTATATATGTGTTGTATTGTATATGGTGGAATATGTATAATACTGTATATGGCTATATATGTGTTGTATTGTATATGGCTATATATGTGTTGTACTGTAAATGGTGGAATATGTATAATACTGTGTATGGCTATATATGTGTAGTCTTGTATATGGCTATATATGTGTTGTACTGTAAATGGTGGAATATGTATAATACTGTATATGGCTATATATGTGTAGTCTTGTATATGGCTATATATGTGTTGTACTGTAAATGGTGGAATATGTATAATACTGTATATGGCTATATATGTGTTGTCTTGTATATGGCTATATATGTGTAGTCTTGTATATGGCTATATATGTGTTGTACTGTATATGGTGGAATATGTGTAGTCTTGTATATGGCTATATATGTGTTGTACTGTAAATGGTGGAATATGTATAATACTGTATATGGCTATATATGTGTTGTATTGTATATGGCTATATATGTGTTGTATTGTATATGGCTATATATGTGTAGTCTTGTATATGGCTATATATGTGTTGTATTGTATATGGTTGAATATGTACAATACTGTATATGGCTATATATGTGTTGTACTGTAAATGGTGGAATATGTATAATACTGTGTATGGCTATATATGTGTAGTCTTGTATATGGCTATATATGTGTTGTACTGTAAATGGTGGAATATGTATAATACTGTATATGGCTATATATGTGTTGTATTGTATATGGCTATATATGTGTTGTACTGTAAATGGTGGAATATGTATAATACTGTGTATGGCTATATATGTGTAGTCTTGTATATGGCTATATATGTGTTGTACTGTAAATGGTGGAATATGTATAATACTGTATATGGCTATATATGTGTAGTCTTGTATATGGCTATATATGTGTTGTACTGTAAATGGTGGAATATGTATAATACTGTATATGGCTATATATGTGTAGTCTTGTATATGGCTATATATGTGTAGTCTTGTATATGGCTATATATGTGTTGTACTGTATATGGTGGAATATGTGTAGTCTTGTATATGGCTATATATGTGTTGTATTGTATATGGCTATATATGTGTAGTCTTGTATATGGCTATATATGTGTTGTATTGTATATGGTTGAATATGTATAATACTGTATATGGCTATATATGTGTTGTACTGTAAATGGTGGAATATGTATAATACTGTATATGGCTATATATGTGTTGTATTGTATATGGCTATATATGTGTTGTATTGTATATGGTGGAATATGTATAATACTGTATATGGCTATATATGTGTTGTATTGTATATGGCTATATATGTGTTTTATTGTATATGGCTATATATGTGTTGTATTGTATATGGTGGAATATGTATAATACTGTATATGGCTATATATGTGTTGTATTGTATATGGCTATATATGTGTTGTATTGTATATGGCTATATATGTGTAGTCTTGTATATGGCTATATATGTGTTGTATTGTATATGGTGGAATATGTATAATACTGTATATGGCTATATATGTGTAGTCTTGTATATGGCTATATATGTGTTGTACTGTAAATGGTGGAATATGTATAATACTGTATATGGCTATATATGTGTTGTATTGTCTATGGCTATATATGTGTTGTATTGTATATGGTGGAATATGTATAATACTGTATATGGCTATATATGTGTAGTCTTGTATATGGCTATATATGTGTTGTCTTGTATATGGCTATATATGTGTCGTACTATATATAGTGGAATATGTATAATACTGTATATGGCTATATATGTGTAGTCTTGTATATGGCTATATATGTGTTGTCTTGTATATGGCTATATATGTGTTGTATTGTATATGGTGGAATATGTATAATACTGTATATGGTTATATATGTGTTGTACTGTATAGATGACCTTTTTCTTTCCTGTTGATTGTGTTAGGTAAGAATGCAGATAAGTCATTCCTGTCAGGTAACAATGTCCCTTATGGTGATGTCGGGTGTGCGCCCTCACCCCCACCAGACAGAAATAACCTGAGATCAAGACGAGGCCTGAGGGCAGCAAGAGGCCGGATGTTTGGGAGCATAGTCATCTGTACATTGGAAACAGGAGGGCGGGGGCTACCATTGAATTTATGTTAAAAAGATATTTTGCAATGTAGAAATAATTAGAACATAAAAAAAAATTAAGAAATTAAAAAAATGTAATGATTGAATTTCATTCTATCCCCTGGAGGGATCTGTTAGTGATCACATTAGATTCAATGTGGGGACAGAAAGCTGCAGAGGGGGAGTATTCTATATCCCCTGCACAAGATTATACATCAGATTATTATGTCCCCCCCCCCCCCCCCAATCACTATGTATATATATATATCAATGATCACTGAAATCTGTTCAAAAGAATCAGGAGAGACAAAGAACATATCTCATATCCCCTTAAATTATTATGAAAATCTATTGTTCTCTGTTATCAGCCATGTCAGGAGAGGAGAGGTGACTGTAGGACAGGTGAATATAATCTATTGTTCTCTGTTATCAGCCATGTCAGGAGAGGAGAGGTGACTGTAGGACAGGTGAATATATATCTATTGTTCTCTGTTATCAGCCATGTCAGGAGGGGAGAGGTGACTGTAGGACAGGTGAATATATCTATTGTTCTCTGTTATCAGCCATGTCAGGAGGGGAGAGGTGACTGTAGGACAGGTGAATAGATCTATTGTTCTCTGTTATCAGCCATGTCAGGAGGGGAGAGGTGACTGTAGGCAGTGGCGTTGCGACCCGGGTGCGGGGGGTGCGGCCCGCACCGGGTGACACCAACCTAATGGGGTGACACCAAGATGCTCCGCAGCACCCCCCCCCCCCCCCCCGCTACACAGACACCCCCCATCTGTGCCTGACCGGCCACCCATCCGTCAGCACCCCCCCCCGCGCCCCCCCCCCCCGCGCTGTGTGTGCGGTGCGCCCTTCCGTCCGTCAGCAACCCCCCCTCTTTCACCTGCTGTGCGCCCTTCCGTCATCACATCCCCTCGCCGTTACAAGCACTGTGCCCGGCCTCCGCTCCCACGTCTGCGCCGGCCTGACGTCACACTGCATGGCCGCGCAGGAGGACGTCAGTGACGTCACTCGCAGGGCGCCAGGTGAGAAGGAGCGCTGCTGGATGGGTGAGTGTGTGTGTCTGTCTCTCTGTCTGTGTGTGTATGTGACTCTGTGTGTGTGTGACTGTGTGTGTATGTGACTGTGTGTGTGTGACTGTGTGTGTATGTGACTCTGTGTGTGTGTGTGTGTGTGTGTGTGTGTGACTGTGTGTGTGTGTGACTGTGTGTGTATGTGACTGTGTGTGTGTGACTGTGTGTGTGTGTGACTCTGTGTGTGTGTGACTGTGTGTGTATGTGACTGTGTGTGTGTGACTGTGTGTGTATGTGACTCTGTGTGTGTGTGTGTGTGTGTGTGACTGTGTGTGTATGTATGTGACTCTGTGTGTGTGTGACTGTGTGTGTATGTGACTGTGTGTGTGTGACTGTGTGTGTATGTGACTCTGTGTGTGTGTGTGTGTGTGTGTGTGACTGTGTGTGTGTGTGACTGTGTGTGTATGTGACTCTGTGTGTGTGACTCTCTGTCTGTCTGTGAGTGTGTGTCTATCTGACTGTGTGTGTGTGTTTGTGTGTGTGTGTCTCTCTGTGTTGTATGTGGTTTTTTGTGTGTGTGTGGGTGGGGGGGGGGGGGGGGGGTTGAACCAGCGATCTAATGTGGGGAGACTTTGACCCATTGTGGGGAACCTGCGGCCTAATGTGGGGAAACTACTACCAAGTGTGCGGAGTCTATGCTACCTAATGTGGGGAGTCTATGCTACCTAATGTGGGAAATCTGTGCTACCTTATGTGGGGAGTCTATGCTACCTTATGTGGGTAATCTGTGCTACCAAATGTGGGGAATGTATGCTACCTAATGTGGGGAAACTGCTACATAATGTGGGGAATCTGTGCTACCTAATGTGGGGAAATTGCTACCTAATGTGGGGTAACTGGTACCTACCTAATGTGGGGGAACTGGTACCACATGTGGGGAATCTATGCTGCCTAATGTGGGGAAAAGATGCTACCTAATGTGGGGAAACTGCTACCTACCTAATGTGGGGGAACTGCTGCCTACCTAATGCTCCCCCCTGGCAGTAGCACCCTCATCATCCACCAGCAACACCCACCCCCCAGCAGCAGCACCTCCATCAGCAGATCCTGGTGGTGGATGATGGCGGTGCTCCTGCCAGGAGGATGATCCTGCCGATGGATGATGGGGGTGGTACTGCCAGGGGGGATGGCCAGTAGCACCCTCATCATCCTCCAGCAACACCCCCCAGTAGTAGCACCCCCATCATCCACTAGCAACACCACCAATACCCCCCCTCCCGTGGTAATAGCATCAGCTAACGGATGTTGAGGGGTGTTACTGCGGTTGTGGTATTATATTCAGAGGGTGCACTGTATGGCAATGTTATTCATAGGGCGCAGTTTGTGGTAGTATTATAGTCAGAGGGCGCAGTTTGTGGTAGTATTATATTTAGAGGGCGCAGTTTGTGGTAGTATTATATTTAGAGGGTGCAGTTTGTGGTAGTATTATATTCATAGGGCGTAGTTTGTGGTAGTATTATATTCAGAGGGCGCAGTTTGTGGTAGTATTATTAGAGATGAGCGAACTTACAGTAAATTCGATTTGTCTCGAACTTCTCGGCTCGGCAGTTGATGACTTATCCTGCGTAAATTAGTTCTCCTAGGACTGTATCCACCTTTTCCAGCCCACGGGAGCACCTGAAAGCTGAACTAATTTATGCAGGAAAAGTCATCAACTGCCGAGCCGAGAAGTTTGTGACGAATCGAATTTACTGTAGTTCGCTCATCTCTAAGTATTATATTCAGAGGGTGCAGTGGGTGGTAGTATTATATTCAGGGGTACAGTATGTGGCAGATTTATATTCAGGGGTACAGTATGTGGCAGATTTATATTCAGGGGTACAGTATGTGGCAGATTTATATTCAGAGGGTACACTATGTGGCAGATTTATATTCAGGGGGCGCAGTTTGTGGTAGTATTATATTCAGAGGGCGCAGTGGGTGGTAGTATTATATTCAGAGGGTACAATATGTGGTAGTATTATATTCAGTGGGTACAGCGTGTGGCGGTATTATATTCAGGGGTACAGTATGTGGCAGATTTATATTCAGGGGTGCAGTGTGTGGCAGTTTATATTCAGAGGGCACAGTGTGTGGTAGTATTATATTCAGAGGGCGCAGTGGGTGGTAGTATTATATTCAGAGGGCGCAGTGGCTGGTAGTATTATATTCAGAGGGTACAGTGTGTGGCGGTATTATATTCAGGGTTACAGTATGTGGCAGATTTATATTCAGAGTGTACAGTATATGTTGGTATTCAGAATGTACAGTGTGTGGTAGTATTATATTCAGTGGGTATGGTGTATGGAAGATTTATAATCAAAGAGTATAGTGTATAGTAGTATTATATTTAGAGGATACTGTGTCTGGCAGGTTTATAATAATAACTGTTTTCATATAGAGGATGAGAATGCGCTGACATAGAGAGGAGACGTCTGGGCGTCACATTCTGCAGACAGAAGTTTTAGCTGGAACAAGTCCTGGCGGTATGTACCATCTGAATTAGATAAGGGAAGACTATAGAGAAGACGTTGCCTGTAATCACTGATATCATTGTGTATTCTCCTCACTATAGAGAAGACGTCACCTGTAGTCACTGATATCATTGTGTATTCTCCTCACTATAGAGAAGACGTCACCTGTAGTCACTGATATCATTGTGTATTCTTCTCACTATAGAGAAGACGTCACCTGTAGTCAATGATATCATTGTGTATTCTCCTGACTATAGAGAAGACGTCACCTGTAGTCACTGATATCATTGTGTATTCTCCTCACTATAGAGAAGACGTCACCTGTAGTCACTGATATCATTGTGTATTCTCCACACTATAGAGAAGACGTCACCTGTAGTCACTGATATCATTGTGTATTCTCCTCTCTATAGAGAAGACGTCACCTGTAGTCACTGATATCATTGTATATTCTCCTGACTATAGAGAAGACGTCACCTGTAGTCACTGATATCATTGTGTATTCTCCTCACTATAGAGAAGACGTCACCTGTAGTCACTGATATCATTGTGTATTCTCCTCACTATAGAGAAGACGTCACCTGTAATCATTGATATCATTGTGTATTCTCACTATAGAGAAGACATCACCTGTAGTCACTGATATCATTGTACATTCTCCTCTCTATGTCCTATCAGAGCTGTAGTCACTTGTAAGTTCTACAGTTATGGTGAGTGAAACTACAACTCCCAGCATAACCTCACCACTGCTCAAAGGGGTACTCTACTGGAAAACATTATTTTTTTTTATCAATTGGTGCTACAAAGTTAAACAGATTTGTAAATTACTTCTATTTAAAAATCTTAATCCTTCCAGTACTTATTAGCTGCTGTATAAGTGATTCACAGGAAGTTCTTTTCTTTTTTAATTTATTTTCTGTCTGACCACAGTGCTCTGTGCTGACACCTTTGTCCATGTCAAGAACTGCCCATAGTAGGAGCAAATCCCCATAGCAAACCTATCCTGCTCTGGACAGTTCCTGACATGGACAGAGGTGTCAGCAAATAGCACTGTGGTCAGACTGGAAAGAACTACACAACTTCCTGTGGAGCATACAGCAGCTGATAAGTACTGTAAGGATTAATATTTTAAATAGAAGTAATTTAAAAATCTGTTTAACTTTCTGGCACCAGTTGATATAAAAGTAAATATTTTCCAGTGGAGTACCCCTTTAAGTAATTCTGGGAGCTGTATATTTAAATGGTGAAAACTTCCTTAACACTTTCCTATTCTGTGGCAACTGGTATATCTGATTATTATACTGGAATTTCTCACAATGCGCTACAACAGTGGTGTCTGTCACAACAGGCTAAAAACTTACTGGGGGGAGGGGGTAGGTATGGGGGTGACACCATTTTCTACCGCACCGGGTGACACCAACCCTAGCAACGCCACTGACTGTAGGACAGGTGAATATAATCTATTGTTCTCTGTTATCAGCCATGTCAGGAGAGGAGAGGTGACTGTAGGACAGGTGAATGTAATCTATTGTTCTCTGTTATCAGCCATGTCAGGAGGGGAGAGGTGACTGTAGGACAGGTGAATATAATCTCTTGTTCTCTGTTATGAGCCATGTCAGGAGGGTAGAGGTGACTGTAGGACAGGTGAATATAATCTATTGTTCTCTGTTATCAGCCATGTCAGGATGGGAGAGGTGACTGTAGGACAGGTGAATATAATCTATTGTTCTCTGTTATCAGCCATGTCAGGAGGGGAGAGGTGACTGTAGGACAGGAGAACACAATCTATTGTTCTCTGTTATCAGCCATGTCAGGAGAGGTGACTGTAGGACAGGTGAATATAATCTATTGTTCTCTGTTATCAGCCATGTCAGGAGAGGAGAGGTGACTGTAGGACAGGTCAATACAATCTATTGTTCTCTGTTATCAGCCATGTCAGGAGGGGAGAGGTGACTGTAGGGCAGGTGAATATATCTATTGTTCTCTGCTATCAGCCATGTCAGGAGAGGAGAGGTGACTGTAGGACAGGTGAATATATCTATTGTTCTCTGCTATCAGCCATGTCAGGAGGGGAGAGGTGACTGTAGGACAGGTGAATATATCTATTGTTCTCTGCTATCAGCCATGTCAGGAGAGGAGAGGTGACTGTAGGACAGGTGAATATAATCTAGCGTTCTCTGTTATCAGCCAAGTCAGGAGGGGAGAGGTGACTGTAGGACAGGTGAATATAATTTATTGTTCTCTGTTATCAGCCATGTCAGGAGAGGAGAGGTGACTGTAGGACAGGTGAATATAATCTATTGTTCTCTGTTATCATCCATGTCAGGATGGGAGAGGTGACTGTAGGACAGGTGAATATAATCTAGCGTTCTCTGTTATCAGCCATGTCAGGAGAGGAGAGGTGACTGTAGGACAGGTGAATATATATATATATATATATATTGTTATCTGTTATCATCCATGTCAGGAGAGGAGAGGTGACTGTAGGACAGGTGAATATAATCTATTGTTCTCTGTTATCATCCATGTCAGGATGGGAGAGGTGACTGTAGGACAGGTGAATATAATCTCTTGTTCTCTGTTATCAGCCATGTCAGGAGGGGAGAGGTGACTGTAGGACAGGTGAATACAATCTCTTGTTCTCTGTTATCAGCCATGTCAGGAGAGGAGAGGTGACTCTAGGACAGGTGAATATAATCTCTTGTTCTCTGTTATCAGCCCTGTCAGGAGAGGAGAGGTGACTGTAGGACAGGTGAATATAATCTAGCGTTCTCTGTTATCAGCCATGTCAGGAGGGGAGAGGTGACTGTAGGACAGGTGAATATATCTATTGTTCTCTGTTATTAGCCCTGTCAGGAGAGGAGAGGTGACTGTAGGACAGGTGAATATAATCTATTGTTCTCTGTTATCAGCCATGTCAGGAGGGCAGAGGTGACTGTAGGACAGGTGAATATAATCTATTGTTCTCTGTTATCAGCCATGTCAGGAGAGGAGAGGTGACTGTAGGACAGGTGAATATAATCTATTGTTCTCTGTTATCAGCCATGTCAGGAGGGGAGAGGTGACTGTAGGACAGGTGAATATAATCTATTGTTCTCTGTTATCAGCCATGTCAGGAGGGGAGTGGTGACTGTAGGACAGGTGAATATAATCTATTGTTCTCTGTTATCAGCCATGTCAGGAGGGGAGTGGTGACTGTAGGACAGGTGAATATAATCTATTGTTCTCTGTTATCAGCCATGTCAGGAGAGGAGAGGTGACTGTAGGACAGGTGAATATAATCTATTGTTCTCTGTTATCAGCCATGTCAGGAGAGGAGAGGTGACTGTAGGACAGGTGAATATATCTATTGTTCTCTGTTATCAGCCATGTCAGGAGGGGAGAGGTGACTATAGGACAAGTGAATACAATCTCTTGTTCTCTGTTATCAGCCATGTCAGGAGAGGAGAGGTGACTGTAGGACAGGTGAATACAATCTACTGAGGCACTGGGGGCATTGAGGGAATAGGGGGCATTGAAGCACCAGGGAGCACTAAGGCACTGGGGGGCATTGAGAATAGCGCTGCAGTGAACACTACTTCAGGGGCACACTAGGAGTTTGTTGTTTTGAGCTTTCAAATATTTACTAGGTATGAGACAAAGGGGGAACATCATCCCAGACACACACCAGCCCGGACCACCCATCCACAATCCAGGTACTTACATCCTGAATATCACCTGCCCAACGGTGGCCATGGTAAATCCTGGACGGAGGTGCCAAGGTCCTTCACAGCGCGAGACGGTGGTCTCAGAGTCTTGGCGGACTATCAGGGAGGACACTGAGGTCTTCTGGATTTCCCTCCACCATAAATACGTGATGGGCCAATGTCATGGATCTTCCACCTCTACTGCAGTACGAGAGGGAACTTCTGGGTCTTCACATCACCAGGTCCTCACTCAGGTTTCTGCACTCTAGGAGTGTCCTTACAGCTCTGGATGTCCAGGTATGAGGAAGAGACAGCACAGGGGCCAAACCCAAAGCCCTGCCGTGTGGGAGGATTGTACAATGACTGCCTGCAGGTTACTGACAGCGACTACAAAGATCTACCTGCAAATAAAATTCTACAAGACCGGCGTGGTTTATTACCTGAGGAGCATAGAGGCTATAATATAGAGGTAAAGGTTACACTCCAGAGCTGCACTCACTATTCTGCTGGTGAGATCACTGTGTACATACATTACATTACTTATCCTGTACTGATCCTGAGTTATATCCTGTATTATACTCCAGAGCTGCACTCACTATTCTGCTGGTGAGGTCACTGTGTACATACATTACATTACTTATCCTGTACTGATCCTGAGTTATATCCTGTATTATACCCAAGAGTTGTACTCACTATTCTGCTGGTGAGGTCACTGTGTACATACATTACATTACTTATCCTATACTGATCCTGAGTTATATCCTGTATTATACTCCAGAGCTGTACTCACTATTCTGCTGGTGAGGTCACTGTGTACATACATTACATTACTTATCCTGTACTGATCCTGAGTTATATCCTGTATTATACTCCAGAGCTGTACTCACTATTCTGCTGGTGGGGCCACTGTGTACATACATTACATTACTTATCCTGTACTGATCCTGAGTTATATCCTGTATTATACTCCAGAGCTGTACTCACTATTCTGCTGGTGAGGTCACTGTGTACATACCTTACATTACTTATCCTGTACTGATCCTGAGTTATATCCTGTATCATACTCCAGAGCTGTACTCACTATTCTGCTGGTGAGATCACTGCGTACATACATTACATTACTTATCCTGTACTGATCCTGAGTTATATCCTGTAGATCTTTTATTAAAAAATATAAAACATTACAAAAAGAACGAACATCACCATAACAATAATACAAACAACATACACCTGTATAATATATACAAAAATGAGTCCATATTAGTCCAAAAATGTCCAACCAAGTATCTTCTGGTCCAGCCTCATTCTCACCAAACACACCGCTATAATAACAACAACTACTAAACACTCTACAATAATAACTAAAAACTGGTCCGGTTGCATTTCCCCACCCAAAATAATAAATATAATAAATATGTGTCAAACCACCAACTAACACCGCAAACAGAAAAACAGAATATACAATGTATTTTATAATTTTTTTTTTTTTGGCCCTGAGCTGGTCCCGCATCCCATGCCCCCAGTACATGATAACAGACGTCCATGAACCAGTCCAGGATTTTTTTTTTTTTTTTTAAATAAAAAGTCCCACACAGAATCCCCCCTCCCCCCATCTACCCACCACCCAACCTAACACTAAACCCCAACACAACACAACCCCTAGAAAAAAAATACAATATATATACATATATACATAAATGTACAAATATATACAAAATAATACAAACTTTACAAACCAAACAACAAACAACAATAAGGCTTTTCAATCACACAAACCCCTAAAGCTCAAGTTCAGTGCCTGCAAGCCCTATATCAACATATATCTACAGCACAAAACAAAAAGACTAATGTGCCAGCATCAGCCCACCACCAGGGGGAGACAACCGGCTAAGGCACTTTAAAGGCAGAGCCCCTCCACAGACGAGAGGCCCCGCCAGCACCCAGCCTCTCGTACTCCAGAGAACGCACCTTCACCAGGTCACCGAGAATGTTCCTAACCACCTCACCCACAGGGAGGATTTTACGCTGCGTCGACACTAAACACCATGCGTTCCACGTGTAATACCTGACCACTGAGCTGACTAGGAATAAAGTGCACCGGTCCCAGCCTCCAAGGTTTCTGAATGCCCCATAGGCCCATTCCGCATAGGAGAGACTGGCCAGCCGAGGCCAACCAATGGAAGCGCCCACCCTGGTGTAAACCTCTGTGTTAAAGGGACAATGAAGCAGAAAATGCTCCATGCTTTCCAGCATGCCTCCACACTCTTCGCGGGGACATCCCCGGTCATCAGAGCTCCTGCACTTCAGATTGTCCCTCACACACAGTTTCCCATGGAAGCAGCGCCAAGTCAAGTCCCAAAACTTCAAGGGGATCCTGATAGAATTCAAAAGCTCTAAACCCACCTCCAGATCCCGACTTGGGCAGTCCTTGAGCGCCAATGGCCTCATGAAATGAGAAGACAGGACCCTCTTGTCAAGGAATTTCCTCGACAGAGTCCTAATCTCCCACATCCCCAGACCCCACCGACGAATAACCTTCAGAACCGGGGTAGCATAAGCTGGGAGATGCCCGTGTGGTGTGCGAAGATCCTTCACTTGCCCTCCTGTCTCCCATTCCTGGAAGAAATGCCGAAACCATCCCCTACAGGAGGATACCCACGGAGGAGCCCTCTCTGACCAGAGGTTTGCTATATTGGTCTTAAGAAAGGTATTCACTAGGAACACCACAGGGTTGACCATACACAACCCCCCTAGTCTCCTCGTACGGTAAGTAACCTCCCTCTTCACTAGGTTCAGTCTATTCCCCCATAACATTTGGAAGAACACACTGTAGACCCGAGTCCAAAGAGGTTCTGGCAACATGCATACACTGCCCAGATATATCAGCAAAGGGAGCAGGAAAGTTTTCATCAGGTTAACCCTTTCCCGGAGGGTCAAAGACCAACCCTTCCACTGATCCACCTTCTGAGCGGCGATCTTAAGCCTGCTTTCCCAGTTTTGTTTGGGGTAATCCCCTTGACCAAATTTGATGCCGAGGACTTTTGCGGATTCCTGGGGCTCTGGAAGGGCGCCCAGGAGATCAAAATCAGGATCTCCCCCTCCCAGCCAGAGTCTCTCACACTTATCCTGATTGATCTTGGACCCGGATGCCTCCGAGTAGCGGTCCACCTCTGACATCACCCATCTGCCCTCCTCTTGTGAGGAGACAAACACGGTGACATCATCAGCATACGCTACCGCCCTCAGAGCCGAATCCGGCACCACCAGGCCCATTCTCACCCCCGCCAACGGTCCACAATCAATCCTTCTAAGGAAAGGATCGATTGCAAACACGTACAGCAAAGGGCTCAAAGGACAACCCTGACGGACACCAGACCCAACCTCAAAAGAGCGGCCAATCCAACCATTCACAAGCGGGAAACTCTCTGCCCCTACATACAAGGTCTTAAGCCAATCAACAAACTCCCCTGGCAGGCCATATCTCAGAAGGACAGACCAGAGGTACTCATGGTTAACCCGATCAAACGCTTTTGCCTGATCCAAGGACATCAAGTACCCCTTCCAGTGGCCAGCCCTACCCTGCTCCACAGCCTCTCGGACACTGAGCACAGCACTAAATGTACTGCGGCCCGGAACAGAGCAATGCTGAGCCCCCGAAAGGAGCCGGGGTGCAAACTTCACCAGCCGGTTAAACAGCACTTTTGCCAGAATCTTTCGGTCCACATTGAGAAGCGCTATGGGACGCCAATTCTCAATGTGGGACGGGTCTTTACCCTTTGACAGGATGATCAGCGCTGACCTCCTCATTGACTTTGGCAGAGTGCCCGAGGATAGACACTCATTAAAAACCGCGGTCAAGAGGGGAACCAAAGTGTCCTTAAAGGTCTTATAGAACTCAGATGTTAAGCCATCCGGACCGGGTGACTTCTTGAGGGCAAGCCCATCAATAGCCATCCTGACTTCCTCTTCCCGGATCATCTCTGTCAAAACGTCAAGAGAGGGGTCTACTCCTGGTTCAGGGACGGTTTCAGCCAAGAAAGCTGATACCTTATCTCGATCTAGATCCTTCCTTCCCAAGAGGTGCGAGTAGAAGGATCTGATGACCTCCAGGATCCCTGATCTGGACCTTTTCAAGGATCCCGTACTATCAATCAGTCCTGAGACTACTTTACTATTCACTGACATCTTGCAGTTTCTGTAAGGGTCGGGCGAGCGGTACTTCCTGTAATCCCTCTCAAAAACCAAAGATGCGTGCCTATCGTACTGGCACTTCATCAGCAAGGACTTCACTCTGGAGATATCGTCACGACTACCTCCGGTCGAGACAAGGTTCTCAAGTTTCTTCCTCAGGCCCTGGTACAAGCGGTACCTGTTTAGGCTTCTGAGGCCCGAGAGCTGGCGGAAGAATCTCGCAACCCTTTCCTTGAAGATCTCCCACCACTCTGACTTACTGCTACAAAGGCCCAGCAATGGTACCTGGCTCTGAAGAAAATCCTCAAAGGACTGTCTTATCTCCGCTTCTTCCAAGAGAGACGAATTCAGCTTCCAATAGCCTCTGCCCATCCGGGGGGTCTCTGTGACATTCAGAGAAAACAAAATTAAACAGTGATCGGAGAACTCCACCTCAACAACAGACACTGCTGAAGAGACGGCTTCCTCCTTTAAATAAAACCTGTCTATCCTAGACCTACAACTACCCCTATGATAGGTGAATCCCGCGTGGCCTGGGGTGTGCCGGATGTGGACATCCACCAGGCGAGCCTCACTTGCTATGCTATTAAGGGCGACGCTATCATAAGTCAGCTTGTCTCTGGCACCTCCCCTGTCTTGGGGCCTCGTGACAGCATTAAAGTCCCCTCCAAAGACTACCTGCCGACTTGTAAAAAGATAGGGCTTGATCCTCATAAAGAGACACTTCCGGTCCCACTTAGACTGTGGGCTGTAGATGTTAATAAGGCGAAGTTCTTGTCCCCTCATGAGGATATCTAAGATCAGGCACCTCCCCATTTCTAACTCGATAACTCGTCGGCATTCTACCGCTGCGGTAAAAAGGACCGCCACTCCGCTATACGGCTCGGCCCCAAGAGACCAGTAGGAGGGCCCATTCCTCCACTCTCTTTTAGCCTTGTAGATAGATGACATATCTGTTAGCCTGGTCTCCTGCAAAAATAAAATATCAGCATTAATATGGGCAAAAAAATCATAGGCAGCAAAACGAGCTGTATCTGACTTAATGCTGGCGACATTAATGGACGCCTGCGTCAACGGAGAGTGTGCCGCCATCTAGGGTGATTGAGTTAAACAGCTTTCTTTTTCCCACTCCCCTTCTCACCCTCCACATCAGAAGAACTCTTCACTCTTTTTAGAGAAATAGAAGTGTCCATCTCACCAGACGTCGTTTTACTTTCCTCGTCTCCGGATTCTAGGCCAGTCCCTTCCCCTGAGGACATAACCTCCCCAGGGGAAGAGGACTCGGCACCCCCTGGAAGCCCCTCTGCCACCTCCCCCTCATCCTCCCCTTCCGAAGAAGAGGAGGAGATGTCCCTGAGGGGTCGGAATCGATTGAAAAGGCCAACCAGAGGGGAGTCAGTTTTGCCTTCCTTTGGCACCTGGACCAGGGTGGGAGAAGATCTTAAATCTCCCTTTTTTCTACTTGTACCCCGCTTTCGTGTCTCCTTCTGCCATCCCCCATCATCCTCCTCCACGCTATCTGAGGAGATGGCACCTTCCTCATTCTGGATCCTCCTGACCTCCTCATTCAACTCGCCATCCCTCGGGGTCTCAGCAGCAAGGTTGGCCTCTGGGACAGAATGAGAGGTCATCCCAGTAACCCGGGCTTTCCCCATCACCCTATCCCTTTGGCGTTTATCAAGACGTCTTAGTTGGGCTGGTGTCTTTCTCTTGCTGTTCCTCACTGACCCCTCATTTCCTCCACCTCTGCTAGTCCCCTCCCCAGCAGATTCCGGCTCGTGATCTTCACCCGCTGGGGACAAGACCGCATTAGCGAAAGAACGAGGACAACGACTGAATGGGTGACCTAAGTCACCACACAGGTGACACCTAATCTCTGCACAAGATGCGGCAAGATGGCCTACACCCCCACACAAGGCACATTTCTGCACCGTACAGTTTGCACTGAAGTGTGTGGGGTCACCACATCTGTGACAGAGCTTCGGCTGACCCCGGTAGAAAATCTGGATACGATCCCTACCGAGAAAGGCAGAGGATGGAATATGGGTAACTGTATTTCCTGAACGCTTAAGTTTTACCAAAAACGTCCAGGCTCCTGACCAGATGCCAAACTCGTCCCTGTTCTTCTGCGGGACCCCCATTACCTCGCCATACCGTCCTAACCAGGTGATGATGTCAACACAAGAGAGTGATTCGTTACGGGTCAAAACGGTCACTTTCTTGATTTCGTTTTGACGAGACAATGCCTGTACGGCAAAGTCTCGCCAGCCGGGCTCATTCTTTACCAATTCATAATTCGACCAGAAAAGCTCAAGCCCCTCTGGCCGAACAAAACTGATATCGAATTCAGGAGCACCGTAGGGATGTATCAAGGCGAAGATATCGACTGCCTTGAAGCCCATCTTTAGCAAGAGCTCAACCACTTTGGTCCTTGAAGGACACATATCTTCGCCCTGCCACCGAAGACGGACCACATTGCTACGGTTACTACCTGCCCCGGCTGTTGGGAGGGACCACACAGTATCGCCCCCTCTTTCCTCTCGGAAGGCAGAGAGACCGTGTCTCTCTATCCAGAAGGACAGATCAACTGCTCTACCCTCTACATTAATCGACCTTTCCCCCTTTTTCAGAGCCTCCAGGAGACGTCGCTGCAATAAACCGTCCCTAGAGTCAGGAGACGAGGAAAATATTCTACTTCCCCCAGCAGTGACATTGGCATAACTCCTATGATCTGTCTCCACTGGGGGGGCAACCGGACCAGACCCTACACCTACACCACTGCCAATGACAACATCCCCAGCACCCCCAATGAAAACATTAGCACTTCCCCCAACAACATTGTTTCCAATAGCCTCATCTGTAGTCCCATCACCACCACCCCCAATTACAGCAACAGCAAAATCACCTTCTCCAATAACATTAACCTCCATCCTCTCAACAGTCATACACCCCGTACCCCCATTTACCTTCTCATTCACACTGGCTGGACCAGAAATAGCAAATCCGGGAAACGAGGATGATGATGATGATGATGTTTTTTCCTGTTTTGCCTCAGCATCACGGGGCACTGGGGCTGGGACAACCTCCGCTGGCCCTTTAAGGGACCGGGCAGCATGCTTGCCCGGTCTAGAGGAGGCCCCAGCCCTGTTCTTATTAGGGCCCTCCGCCTCATCAGCATCATCTCCAGTCTTTTCATGGCGCTGCTGATCAATGGGATCAGCGGCACCAATGCAAAACAAACGTTTTTCTTCACTTTTGGGAGTGTCCGTTATGCCCTTTACTACCTCCGGCACTGAGTCATCCCCCTCTCCCACAGGGGAGCGAACTACAGCACCGGAGTCTGCCTCTCTGCCCACCGCTGGGCCGCCCTCACTGTACGGCCTTGTGGCCGATGCCTTCTCTGCTCCATCCCTGCTACTGCAAACAGGCATGGAGCTCTGTGCCCTTTCAGTATTTGTACTCTCCCCGCACCTTTGCACCGAGTCCACCACAGAACACGGGCTGGGCTGGGTAACGGGGCTTGCACAATGAGCTGACCCTGCGGCCGACTCAGGATTTACAGGGAGGGGGGTGTAGATGTAACTCACCACTTCTTGCTGCTTTGGCTTGGTCTTCTTCTTCTTACCCCCAGGTGCCTCATTTGGGAGCTCATCTCCAAACACCAGGTTCTGAGGACACACTGGGGATTCCAGCATACGAATCTGGGCCATTAGCGCCCCTCCCTGGTAGCTGCTGTCACTGTCCTCTCCTGAGTCGGCAGGTGATAATGCTGGCTGCTGTGCAGGGGGCCCACTGTACGGGGCCTGCTGCTGTTGCCGCAGGCCACCAGGTGGATCTGGCTGTTGTTCTTCCTCCATCTCCTCCACATCATCCACCTGGCTCTCAGGTTGCAGCCCCATCAACCTTTTATTTTTTTCTTCTTCTGTCACCCTGAAGCGCTCCTCATTTTCCAATTTTTCTTTAAATGGCCCACTCTTCTCCAGTAATGCTGCTCTCCTCTCCTCCAAAACTTGCATGTCAGCCATAAGTCTTTTTATCTCTGACTGGATCTCAGTTTTTTTCCGTTTAGGACTAACCTTAGCCCTGGCACGGGCACAGCGCAGTTCCTCTCGGAGCCTCCTGATGGCCTTACAGGCATCTTCATACTCACGGAGGTGACTTTTTACCCGGGAGGTATAGGTGGAAATAGACTCCCGGGTCCTCAGCACTCCCCAGCCTTCCTCACTGAGGTCGGCTTCACCTCCGTGAGTACTCTGCCTTCTTCCGGACGAACCCAGCTTTCCACTGGCAGCACCCAGCTTTCCCAAGGAGGATCCCACCTTGGAGTTTTTCGCCTCTGTGGGGTGAGTTGGAGCAGCATTGCTGCGACTCCTGGTGGAACGCCTCACCCCCAAATCCTCCGATGTTCCGGCCGCTTGCTGGCTTCTACTGCTCCCCTGCGGCCTATTCCGAGGAGCAGAAGCCTGGGCCTCGCCTCCCTCACTCATGCCTGGAAACCCACTCCCTCCCTGGGGAGGAGGAAGCAGGCCCCAGGTGGAACAGGTGGAAATCCCTGGAGCTCAGGAGACACAGCAGACACACAGCACAGCTGAAGCACGACCACACCCGCAACTAATTGGTCAGCACTCCAGAGCTGTACTCACTATTCTGCTGGTGAGGTCACTGTGTACATACATTACATTACTTATCCTGTACTGATCCTGAGTTATATCCTGTATTATACTCCAGAGCTGTACTCACTAATCTGCTGGTGAGGTCACTGTGTACATACATTACATTACTTATCCTGTACTGATCCTGAGTTATATCCTGTATTATATTCCAGAGCTGTACTCACTATTCTGCTGGTGAGGTCACTGTGTACATACATTACATTACTTATCCTGTACTGATCCTGAGTTATATCCTGTATTATATTCCAGAGCTGTACTCACTATTCTGCTGGTGAGGTCACTGTGTACATACATTACATTACTTATCCTGTACTGATCCTGAGTTATATCCTGTATTATATTCCAGAGCTGTACTCACTATTCTGCTGGTGAGGTCACTGTGTACATACATTACATTACTTATCCTGTACTGATCCTGAGTTATATCCTGTATTATACTCCAGAGCTGCACTCACTATTCTGCTGGTGAGGTCACTGTGTACATACATTACATTACTTATCCTGTACTGATCCTGAGTTATATCCTGTATTATACTCCAGAGCTGTACTCACTATTCTGCTGGTGAGGTCACTGTGTACATACATTACATTACTTATCCTGTACTGATCCTGAGTTATATCCTGTATTATACTCCAGAGCTGTACTCACTATTCTGCTGGTGAGGTCACTGTGTACATACCTTACATTACTTATCCTGTACTGATCCTGAGTTATATCCTGTATTATACTCCAGAGCTGCACTCACTATTCTGCTGGTGAGGTCACTGTGTACATACATTACATTACTTATCCTGTACTGATCCTGAGTTATATATCAGACAGGAGGCTCATATCTTGCATTAAACCTTTCTTTTTAATGCCCATAGCAGAAAATTACAGAGAATTTATTTCATTAACATAAAAAAAATTTCATTAAAACTACAATTCCCAGCAGCCCCTGGAATCCCCTCCCCTGGGTCGGAGACCCTATATAAGGGGCTGGCTGGACCTCCTCTTCCTTTCTGCTCATGGCAGCTGGTTAAGTATATCATTGCTCTCTGATATTTCTCTGTTTTGTGCCAGGTCTACGGGCATTTGGGGACCCCCATTCAGTGTCCCTGTTTTCCCGTCTGTCCTGGTTCAGTTCATTTTCATGTAATATATGTATTGTATATGTATTTAGTTTCTCTTATATTTTATATATATATTTTCTTTTCTTGGTATTTTCTGTACTTTTCTTCTTCATTAATTCTTATTTTGCTTACTGCGCCGTTTTCACGGCGTTTCCTTCCCCCCTTTTACTCTTTGCTCTCTCTTTCTACCGCTGAGGTAAATTTTCCTATTTCCTCAGGCGCCATTTTACCTGATTGTTCGCGCCGTCTTCCTCGGCTTCCTCCCGCCACTCGCACCCTTTTCGCGGGCTCAGCGGCGGGGAGGCGTGTCTGAGTGACGCGTTCTTGCGACGCGCCTCCTGTTTCTGTTATGCGCCCAATCAGAGGAGCTTACAGACGTAGTCTCGCGAGACTATGGCTGTAAACCCTGTTTGCTGAGATCCTCCTCCTCTCACCGGCGCCAGTGTTGAGCGAGCGGTGAAAGGAGCGACAGCAGCTTAGTTATTGTCCAGTTTGCAGGTTAGCTATTATGTGTTATCACCCTTGACTACTCCTTAGAAAGGTCCAGTGGGATATATTAGGTACACTATACTTGTGTATCTTCCCTCTTAGCATCTGCTCTGTGGCATTAGGTTAACCCTTTATAGTGACTGATTATCAGTCAGGCTACTTGTAGCCAGTAGTGTATTATACATAGATTGTAAAATGACTGGAGAAACTTCCACACAGGTGGATGAGACCGTGGACATTGAAGCTTCACAGATAATGTCTGCTTCACAAATCCAAGCATTAATTTCTAAGTCCATCCAAGCAGCTCTAGCTGCCCATGTACGTTCTGACCCCTCTGTACCCTCTGCCTCTAATGAGATTTCAAACAGGGGTAAGGTAACTCATAAAAGGAAGCACATGAACGTACATTCCGACTCCCCGGCAGGGGAAGTTTATAATATGTCCCAGGCAGAACCCGACCCGGTCTGCCGCACCCCGCATCCAAAAGTTCACTCTCGACCCTTGGGCCCCAAGGAAAACTACAAAGGGCTGAAGTCCGCCAGGTGGACCAAACCAGACTCGTTCAATACGTCTAATGACGAATCCTCGAGCGAGTCCGGCGAGTCTGACGTGGCTCAGGCCACAGACTCTGAGGAGGAGGATGTGGGGATTCAGGTTGAGTATTCTGATACCGCACCAGATATGCCCAGCGAGGCAATCCTAGATGCTCAGGGTCAACCCCTGTTTAATCCCGATGAAATCACACACCCGCGCTCAGGGGACTGGGCTCCGTTGCCACACGTGGCACAATACATTGAACACTGGATTAGGCGACCTTTAGACCGCACTAACCGTAACAAACTAAGGGCGGAATGCCCTAGACCATGTGTGACCAAGAAAGTGGCCACTACCCCAGAAATAGACCCGGTCCTCCTTAAATACTTGACCCGGGCGGGGAAATATTCAAAGAAGGGGATCGAAAGATCTTTCAAACTAATCCAAGATCGCATACTAGATATGCTGGGACAGCTTACCAAAATTTTAAATTTATCTGAACAAGCAGCCGCGGCTGCCCAGCCAGTGGATCTCACACAATTGAGGGGTTGGGCCCAGCGTGCGATTTGCATGCTGGGCAGTGCCAACACGGCGTGTTCAGTTGAACGTCGCCGTTCTATACTGATGAAACTAGAACCCCAGCTCAGCCACTTAGCTGAAAATGAACCCGGCCCTTCCGCTGACGGTCTCCTCTTTGGAGAAGACCTAATTAAAAACATTAATAAAGTGGTCAGTTTGTTCTCCAGCCTGGATAAGGCGCAGACGTCATTAAAGAAAGCGGGCCAACCAACCAAGATTTTTGGCAAGGCCGGTAGAGGCAGAGGCCGATCTACCGGCCGCTCAGACCCTTATAGGCCCTATGTTAGAGTTGCGCACCAACAGTTTGCTCCTGCTCAACAGCAATATACTCTGCCTGTGGCCCAACCAGCCCCTTTCTTCCCCCCGCGAGGACGCCCCTGGAGGGGACGTGGAGGTTGCGGATTTCCTAGATCTCGGCCATCGACCGGTGAGTATACGTTCTCTTTCCATTCCACACACAGTAGTGGGGGGCAGACTGATGTATTTTACCCACGCCTGGTCCATGATTATGGCAGACGCGTGGGTCCTCAATACGGTAGCAGGATACCGGATAGAGTTCCAATCTCTTCCTGTGCTGAATGTCATACCTCAACCCATTCGGTTTTCAGCGCAAAATATAGAACTCATAGACAACGAGCTTCAGGAGCTCTTATGCAAACAGGCGGTTGTTGAGGTAGACCCCTTGTCACCCGGATTTATAAGCAACATCTTCTTGGTAAAGAAGAAGGATGGCGGTTATCGACCAGTGATAAATCTAAGAGATTTAAACCAACACGTATTATATCGTCACTTCAAGATGGAAGGTATCCATCTGCTGCGCGACCTTCTCTGGCCAAGAGACTGGTTGGTGAAGATCGACTTGAAGGACGCATATCTCACCGTCCCCATTCACCAATCCTCCCAACATTTCCTACGGTTTCGGTGGGGGGACCGAATGTGGCAGTTCACCTGCCTACCATTCGGATTATCATCGGCCCCTTGGTGTTTCACCAAGTTGCTGAAACCGGTAGTGGCGGCTCTCCGGAGCAGGGGCGTCCCGCTTATCATCTATCTGGATGACCTGCTGATCATGGCACGCTCCAGAACGCAAGCCCTGCGGCACAGCCAATGGGCGGTTTCCTTAATGGAGGACTTAGGATTCCTCATCAATCACAAGAAGTCTGTGGTGACTCCCTCGCAGGAGATGGAATTCCTAGGTTTCCTAGTGGATACCAAACATAGCCATCCTGCCGTTACCAAAAGCCAAATTAGCTCTGATTCGGAAAGAAATCAGAGCGACTTTGCACAAGACCCGGGTATCTCTAAGGATGATTGCACGCATAGTCAGCCTATTATCGGCCTCTATTCAAGCGATCTTCTCGGCTCCACTCCATTATCGGGCCCTTCAACGGCTCAAGACCCTCCATCTTCACCAGGGCCTCCGATATGCGGACGAGATTACCCTTTGTCCGGAGGCAGTGGAGGAATTGCAATGGTGGTTGCGTCACGCTGTCGAATGGAACGGCAGAACTATCTTCAATTCCTGTCCGGACGTCATAATAGAGTCCGATGCGAGCCGACAAGGTTGGGGAGCTCGTTGCGGCCAGGATACTACAGGAGGGAGATGGTCCGCAGAGGAGTCTCTCCTCCACATCAATGCCCTAGAACTCTTGGCAACGTTCTTCGCTATCAGGAGTTTTCTCCCTCTCACTGCCAATTGTTGCGTACTTTTACGCATGGACAATGTGGCTGCGGTTCAATATGTCAACCGCCTTGGGAGTACGAGGTCCAGAGTGCTGGCGGACATCGCGTCCGAGTTCTGGAACTTCTGTCTTTCCTGGGACATCGCTCCGGTTGCGGAATATCTTCCCGGTGTATCCAATGTCGTGGCGGACTGGAATTCTCGTTATTTGAAGGATTCCAGCGATTGGATGTTAGACCGTTCTACCTTCCGAACGTTGAGGGAGCTTTGGGGTCCATTACACACGGACCTCTTCGCATCCCGTCTCAATCGACAATTACCTCGCTTTTTCAGCTGGAGGCCGGACCCAGAAGCATCTGCTGTCGATGCTTTCCGCCAGGTATGGTCCCGGGGAACACACTATGCATTTCCCCCTTTCAATATGATTTCCAGGCTCCTTCTCCAGATACTGAGTCAGAAGGCGACGGTGGTGTTGTTCACCCCTTGGTGGCCGACACAACCGTGGTTTCCCCTTCTGTTGGGGATGACAATCGACTATCCTCGGTTGCTTCCTCAATCGCCTCTCCTTCTCACGAACCCGACCATGGGTCCTCACCCGTTGGTGTTGGAGGGCAACCTTCCACTCCTTGCGTGGTTGGTTTCGGGGTCCCGGACGCTGGTAGTGACCTTTCACAATCGGCTAGAGACCTCCTCGCCTTGGCCTGGGCCCCAGGGACTAGATCGGCATACAGATCAGCCTGGGCTTTGTGGGTTCGTTGGTGTGATCAACGGCAAATTGATGCCGTTCAAGCACCTGTGTCAGTGATTGTGAATTATTTGGCGGATTCTTTTGAATCTGGGAAATCCTATAGATCTATCAACGTATACAGATCCGCCATATCGGCATATCATTGCCCGGTGGACGCTTTACCAGTAGGCAAACATCCTTTGGTATGTAGGCTCTTGCGGGGTGTTAAATTCAAACGCCCTCCACGTCCTAGATACCAATCTACTTGGGATGTCTCCCGTGTGTTGGAATTATTCTCCTCTTGGGAAGATAATGTCGCTCTCTCTTTAAAATTTTTATCTCTCAAAATATCTACTCTTTTATGTTTAGTGTCCATAAAACGTGTGTCGGACGTTAAGGCTTTAGATATTTCCAGGCGAAAGTTTTCGCCGGAAGGGGTACGTTTTTCGGTGGTTCGCAGAACTAAGACAGGAATTCAATCCGTCTTTTACCCCTTTTTCCCGGACCACCCACGATTGTGTGTAGTACACTGTCTACAAGAATATGAAGCGAGAACCGCGTCTTTGCGATCGGAAGATCACAATCAATTATTGATATCTTATGTCAGACCGCATCTGCCGGTAGCCTCGGCCACTTTGGCCAGGTGGGTGCGGTCAGCCATGGAGTTGGCTGGGATTGATGTCTCTCTGTTTGGAGCCCACTCTTCCAGAGGGGCTATGGCCACCAAGGTAGTTACTTCAGGGGGTTCGATTGCGGACCTTTTGTTAGCCGCCGATTGGTCGTCTGAGACGACTTTTCGACAGTTCTATTTTCGGCCCCAGGAACACGTTTCTGTGTCTTTCCTTTGAACGTGTATGTCCGCATGTTTTCTGATTAAACTTGTTTAGCTTTAAACTTGCAAGATATGAGCCTCCTGTCTGATATATAAATCGGGATTTTCCTAGCTACCGTGACGGAAAATCTAAGTTATATGAAGACAGGAGGCGAGTATCTTCCCTCCCTTCCCAACCCTGTTACGATGTGTTTTTCGTTTCAGGATATTGAAGAGCGGAATCTGCATCTACGCAGCAGAGTATGAGAAGTCCCTGAGTGACAGCTGTTCTGTTTGTTCCTGTTGAAACACAGTTGCTGGGGGCCCAGTTGGCCCTGACATCTAGTTCCGGAGATGGAGTTCGTTGCCGTCGGAGTGTATCCGGGGTATCAAGATGCCGTGCGCTGTTCCGAAGTTCGCACGAAAGAAAGAGGAAGAGGAGGTCCAGCCAGCCCCTTATATAGGGTCTCCGTCCCAGGGGAGGGGATTCCAGGGGCTGCTGGGAGTTGTAGTTTTAATGAAAATTTTTTAATGTTAATGAAATAAATTCTCTGTAATTTTCTGCTATGGGCATTAAAAAAGAAAGGTTTAATGCAAGATATTCGCCTCCTGTCTTCATATAACTTAGATTTTCCGTCACGGTAGCTAGGAAAATCCCGATTTATATCCTGTATTATACTCCAGAGCTGTACTCACTATTCTGGTGGTGAGGTCACTGGGGGACATGTATCATTATTTGTCTATTGTAGACACAGTTCTATCCATTTACACTCTTGCTCAGAATTTACTAAGGCTGTACACTCCTTCTCTAAATATAGAAACGCCCCCCCCCCTCGCTCTACCGTACACTCCTTCTCTACCTCACAGGAAAAGTGGACGTAGGGATTTTGTTCTATTGCTTTGAGGTCGGATTCCATTGAGGTTTTTTGTCCATCAGCAAAAACGCCAGAAAAACTGTCCCAACTTTTTCCTGTGTTTTGTCAGTTTTTCTTGCGTTTTCTTGCGTGTGTGGAAACAAAAAAATTTACTAAACTTTTTGTTGTTTTTTTTCTTCAAAATTTAGATAGGTGAATGCGGAGGGCTATGTCAGATTTGGTGGATTGCGACGATGAACAGCGATTTTTTTAAATGTCAATAAAAGGGTTAACGAGGGCTGAGGGGGAGTTTTATTTTAAATAAAAAAAAATTTTCAATGTGTTGTGTTTTTTATAATTGAATTTTCAGGCTTAGTAGTGGAAGCTGTCTTGTTGACAGAATCCATTACCAAGCCGGGACTTAGCATTAGCCCCCAAAACAGCTGGCGCTAACCCCCAATTATTGTTCCGGTACCCACGCCACAGGGGTGCCGGGAAGAGCCAGTACCAACAGGCCCGGAGCGTCAAAAATGGTGCTCCTGGGCCTAGGTGGTAACAGGCTGGCGTTATTTAGGCTGGGTAGGGCCGGTAACGATGGTCCTCGCCCCCTGGTAACGTCAGGCTGTTACTGCTTGGTTGGTATCGTGCTGAGAATGAAAAAATGGGGGAACCACAAATTTTTTTAAATGTATTTATCAAAAAGAAAAAAAAAAAAAACGCATAGGGTTTCCCATATTTTCAGTATCAGCCAGATACCAACCAAGCAGCAACAGCCTGATGTTACCAGGGTGGGCGAGGACCATTGTTACTGGCCCTCCCCAGCCTAAATAACGCCAGCCTGTTACTGCCTAGGCACGCCATTTTTGACGCTCCGGGCCTGTTGGTACCGACTCTTCCTGGCACCCCTGTGGCAGTATGTACCGGGGTAATAATTGGAGGTTAGCGCTAGCTGATTTTGGTGCTAACGCTAAACTCCAGCTTAGTAATGGATTCCAAAACAAGAAATATGGGTAAGTAAATTTTTGCGCTCTCCCCTGGGAAGAGCGCACATAATGCAGCGTGTTCATAAACAGGGGGCCTCCAATTGTTGCTAAACTACAACTCCCATCATGGGGGGCTGTAGTTAAGTAACAGCTGGAGTCTCCCTGTTTGGGAACACACTGCTCTGTTCCCATTTTGCAAAATGCATAATGTGAACGGTGATGTGTCCCTCTGCCCTTGGACTACTACTCCCATCATGGGACAGAGCCTGTCCCATGATGGGAGTAGTTGTATTACCGCAGCGCTGCTGAGGGATGGCACTTGCACATCCCCCGGCTGCAGGACTTTTAGGACTACTACTCCCATCATGGACAAACTGTCCATGATGGGAGTTGTAGTCCAGGGGCTGAGGTGCAGATTGCACCGGGTCACTCTGCAGAGACTCGCTACGATCCGCATTAAAGTTAACGAGCCGGGCGGTACATGCGTCTACATCGCGCTGCCTGCGGCTTCTATATACAGCTGTCATTATTCATCATCCCTGCTGGGAGAGGGGAGCTCTGATTGGTCAACAGGTATTATCCAATCAGAGCTCCCGTGTTCCAGCGGCAGTGATTAGGAATTATGACAGTGTATATAGAAGCCGCAATGTAGACGCATGTACCGCCGCTTTGTATAGTTAATAAATGTGGATGGCAGAGGATCTCCAGAGAATGACCTGGTGCAATCTGCCCCTCAGCCCCTGGACTACAACTCCCATCATGGGCAGAGTCAGTCCATGGTGATGGGAGTAGTAGTCCTACAAAGTCCTGCAGCCGCGGGATGTGCCAGTGCCATCCCTCAGTGCTGCAGTACTACAACTACTCCCATCATGGGACAGACTCATGATAGGAGTAGTAGTCCAAGGGCAGAGGGGCAGATCGCAACAGATCATTCTCCAGAGATCCGCTGCGATCCGCATTTATTAACTATACAAGCCGGCGGTACATGCGGCTACACTGCACTGCTGCCGGTGTGAGGTGAGATTTCCGAACCCATGAAAAAATCGAACCGCTGGGTTCGGAAATCTCACCTCACACTTGCTCCTATATACAGTTCTAACAATTCGTAATCCCCGCCGGAAGACGGGAGCTCTGATTGGAGAATAGCTATTGACCAATCACAGCTCCCGGCGGCAGGGATTATGAATTATGACAGTGTATATAGAAGCCGCAGGCAGCGCAGTGGAGCCGCATGTGCCGCCGGCTTGTATAGTTAATAAATGCGGATGGCAGGGGGTCTCTGGAGAATGATCTGCTGCGATCTGCACCTCAGCCCCTGGGCTACAACTCCCATCATGGGCGGAGTCTGTCCATGATGGGAGTAGCAGTCCTTACTGTGCCAAAATAGACACTTTGGTACGTGTCCTCCGAGGTGGTGTATATTTGCACAAGAAAAGTGCTTTTGCGCATTTTTTTCCGTAAAAAAAAACCCTGCAGTTTATTAATTCGATTCTACAGTAGAAAGTGCTCTATGGTAAACTTAACCGTAGACATGGCCATGAAAAATTCTATCAGATTTTGCGCAAAAAAAATGTGCAAAAAACCTCCTGCGCAAATTTCAGCATAAAAAAATACACCAAAAAAAGCGCTATATACAATGATAAATTCCCGCCATTGTGTACACTACATTACTTATCCCGTATTTAACCTCTTGGGGACGCAGGGCGCATGCATACGCCCTGCATCCCCAATTCTTACGGACTCAGGGCGTACCTGTACGCCCTGAGCATTTCCGGTCCCTGCCGCTCACCGGGTGGGGAACGGACCGGGATGCCTGCTGAAATCATGGGGGGTCCTGAGATCAATTCAGATCAGCGATTTGCGGAAATTCCAGGCCAATCGGGTCCCGGTGACCCGGAAAAAAAGGATGATAGATGCCATCCGAGATGGCACCTATCATCCTTTAGCAGCACTGGCACCAGGATGCCTGCTGTGGGGGTGTCCCTAACAGTGCACGCTCCTCCCCTGTTCCGGAGGGCGAGAGCACTGCCGGGAGTCCTCACCTGAGGCTGGGGCCCCCGATCCCGGCATCGTCGGTGGGATCATGGCGCCAGCAGCGGAGGCGGCGGTGGCAGGCGGATCTTCACTGCGCAGCAACAGGAGGTAAGGCTGGCCTCCTGCTGTTTCTAAGCAACAACTCCCAAGGGCATGCTGGGAGTTGTTATGCAACAGCAGAAGGCACAACTATAACAACCAGCATGCCCTTTGGTAGTTTGTGCATGCTGGGGGTTGTAGTTATGCAACAGCTGGAGGCACATGTTTGTGCCTCCAGCTGTTGCATAACTACAACCCCCAGCATGCACAAACTACCAAAGGGCATGCCGGGAGTTGCAGTAGTGTGCCTCCAGCAAAATGTAATTTATTTTGAATATCCATTTTCCTTACAAGCAGAAAATTTCTAAGTTAGAAAAATGCTAAATTTTCGAAATTTCCATAAAATTTTGGGATTTTTCCCCATGAAAGGATGCAAGTAACGACAAAAATTTACCAGTATGTTAAAGTTGAATATGTCACAAAAAAACAATCTTGGAATCAGAATAAACGGTAAAAGCGTCCCAGAGTTATTAATATATAAAGTGACAGTGGTCCTTAAGGTGAAAAGGGGTCCCTAAGGGGTTAAACACCTCCATAACAATAATACAAAGAACATCCACCTTTACAATATATACACACGTAATCAGTCCATATAAGGCTTTAAATGTCCATTCAATTATTTCCTGGTCCTGCCACATTCTCACCAAACACAACACTAGAATAACAGCCCCACACGTGCAAACTACTTAACATAATAATGATAATAATAATAACAATCAGAATTATTACCTTAATACTAATAACTAAACTAAAAATCCTTTGTCCGGTTGCATTTTTCTCACCCAAAATAATTAATCTGTGTCACAAATCACAAAACACCACAAACGGAAAATACATTATTTCTTTTCTTTTTTTTTGGCCCTGAACTGGTCCCGCATCCCACCAGTACCAGTCCACGATTTTTCATATATATATATATATATATATATATATATATATATATATATACACTAGCTGAGTACACGGCGTTGCCCGGTTTTTCCTTCCTAATCCTTGTTGGGGAGGAAAATTAAACAAAGGAGGAAACTTTTGACTTCATATCCCGTCCTCATATATTGTTGTCATATCCCAACCCCATATCCCGACCTCCTATCCCGACCTCCTATCCCGACCTTCTATCCCAACCTCCTATCCCGACCTCCTATCCCGACCTCCTATCCCGTCCTCCTATCTCGACCTCCTATCTCGACCTCCTATCTCGACCTCCTATCTCGACCTCCTATCTTGACCTCCTATCTCGACCTCCCATCCCGACCTCCTATCTTGTCCTCCTATCCAGTCCATCTATCCCAACCTCCTATCTCGACCTCCTATCTCGAGCATCTGGAACATCTCCGAGAAGTCTTCCAGGTCCTAATACAGCATGGCCTAAAAGTAAAGCCCTCTAAGTGCCACCTGTTGAAGCCCAAGGTCCACTATCTGGGGCATGTTGTCAGTGCTGAAGGTGTGCAACCCGTTCCCGATAAAGTGAGTGCCATGAAAGAATGGCCTACGCCTAGAACTGTACGCGAGGTTCGAAGCTTCCTGGGGTTTGCCGATTATTACAGACGGTTCATCCCTCATTTTGCGCAGATTGCCGGGCCTCTGACTACACTGTTACGGGGAATTGCCAAGGAAAACTACAATGGGAATCTCCCTATACCGTGGGGTGAAGACCAAGAAGTAGCTTTTTGGTCTCTGAAGCATCTCCTTACTGAGCCTCCTATCTTACCCTACCCCGACTACAGCCAGCCGTTCCGGTTATACACTGATGCCAGCTTTGAAGGCTTGGGGGCTATCCTGTCGCAGATGCAAGACGGTAAGGAGAGAGTCATAGCCTATGCTAGCCGACACCTTCGGGGTGCAGAGAAGAATGATGCTAACTACAGTTCTTTCAAGCTTGAACTCCTTGCTCTGGTCTGGGCATTCACCGAGAAATTCAAGGACTATTTGGCAGCTACGCCCTTCACAGTTTGCACCGACAACAATCCATTGGCGCATCTGAACACTGACAAGTTGGGGGCCATTGAACAATGCTGGGCTTCCCAATTGGCCAACTATGATTTCAATATCAAATACCGCAGCAGAATGAGTAATGTTAATGCGGATGTGCTCTCTTGTATGGCCCCCGGTGAAGAGCCCCCCATGGAGAATGTATGGGAAGATGTGGAGATGCCACCCTTTTATCAGAGGTTCATGAGCCAGAGTACTCTAACCACCCAAGAAGGTGAGGACCCTGGGCCTCCTAACGTACCTGAAGACTTTTACACTTTGAGGACTCTGCAAGATGAGAGTAGGGTCATGGGAGACCTCTTGGAATACTTACTGCAAAAGAGAGTGCCGACCAGGTGCCGCAAGGCGCAAGGGGACTTGGAATTGAAGCGGTTGTGGCGACAAAGGATTCGTCTGTTCCTCCACAAAGGACTGTTATGTCGAAATTCCTTGGACCCAGTCTCTGGAGAATGCCTGCATCAGATCTTGGTCCCCCAAAGGGATGCCGCCATGGTTCTCAATGCTTATCACGACCAGTCGGGACACTTTGGGGTCCACAAGACCGAGGCCACTATCTGGAGAAGATTTTATTGGGTAGGGATCCGTGGAGATATCAAGAAGTGGTGTGCAGAGTGCACTGTAATGTCACCAATGATCCTCGCAAAGATGCCAGAGCCCCGTTGCATCCCATTCATACGGAGAGGCCTAACCAACTGGTTGCCCTGGATCACGTGAAGTTAGCCCCTACTACATCAGGATACACCTATGCCTTGACTATGGTGGATCATTACTCCAAATGGGTAGTTCTTGTGCCCGTCAAAGATCTTACCACCAGGACGGCCGCCAAGGTCTTCTACAGCCATTGGACCCAACCCCTCGGGTGTCCTGAATCGGTCCTCACTGATCGGGGAACTGTGTTTGAAGCTCAACTTTTCCAAGAACTCTGTCAGTTTCATTATTATAGGAAGCTCCGGACCACTGCATATCACCCTCAAGGGAATGGGCTGTGCGAGAGAATTAATTAGGTATTTATTCACATGCTAAGGGCAGCATCTGTTTCGAAGCACGAAGAGTGGCCTAGACTACTGCCTGAACTGTTGGAAATTTATAATAATACTGTCCACTGTTCTACTGGGTACACTCCCTTCTTTTTGATGATGGGCCGACATGGTCAACTGCCTAAAGATAGAGCCTTCAGCATGCAAGCACCTTTCAACAACTCTCCTCAGACTTTTCAAGATTGGGTCTCTGAGCACTAGAGATGTTGCGAATTGTTCGCCGGCGAACAGTTCCCGGCGAATTTAGCATGTTCGCATCGCTGGGCGAACATATGTGAAGTTCGATCCGCCCCCTATACTTTAACCCCTTAAGGACCCAGCCCAAATATACCTTAAGGACCCGGCCATTTTTTGAACATCTGACCACTGTCACTTTAAGCATTAATAACTCTGGAATGCTTTTAGTTATCATTCTGATTCCGAGATTGTTTTTTCGTGACATATTCTACTTTATGTTAGTGATAAAATTTTGTCGATACTTGCATCATTTCTTGGTGAAAAATTCCAAAATTTGATGAAAAAATTGTAAATTTTTCATTTTTTTTACTTTGAAGCTCACTGCTTGTAAGGAAAATGGATATTCCAAATAAATTATACATTGATTCACATATACAATATGTCTACTTTATGTTTGCATCATAAAATTGACATGTTTTTACTTTTGGAAGACACCAGAGGGCTTCAAAGTTCAGCAGCAATTTTCCAATTTTTCACAAAATTTTCAAAATCAGAATTTTTCAGGGACCAGTTCAGTTTTGAAGTGGATTTGAAGGGCCTTCATATTAGAAATGCCCCACAAATGACCCCATTATAAAAACTGCACCCCTCAAAGTATTCAAAATGACATTCAGTAAGTGTGTAAACCCTTTAGGTGTTTCACAGGAATAGCAGCAAAGTGAAGGAGAAAATTCAAAATCTTCATTTTTTACACTCGCATGTTCTTGAAGACCCAGTTTTTGAATTTTTACAAGGGGTAATAGATGAAAAATCCCCCCAAAATTTGTAACCCAATTTCTCTCGAGTAAGGAAATACCTCATATGTGTATGTCAAGTGTTCGGCGGGCGCAGTAGAGGGCTCAGAAGGGAAGGAGCGACAATAGGATTTTGGAGAGGGAATTTTGCTGAAATGGTTTTTGGGGGGCATGTCACATTTAGGAAGCCCCTATGGTGCCAGAACAGCAGAAAACCCCAACATGGCATACCATTTTGGAAACTAGACCCCTCAAGGCACGTAACAAGGGGTCCAGTGAGCCTTAACACCCCACAGGTGTTTGACGACTTTTCGTTAAAGTCGGATGTGTAAATGAAGAAAAAAAATTTTTCACTAAAGTGCAGTTTTTCCCCCAAATTTACCATTTTTACAAAGGGTAATGGGAGAAAATGCCCCCCCAAATTTGTAACCCCATCTCTTCTGAGTATGGAAATACCCCATGTTAGGATGTAAAATGCTTTGCGGGCAAACTACAATGCTCAGAAGAGAAGGAGTCACATTTGGCTTTTTGAAAGCAACTTTTGCTGAAATGGTTTTTTGGGGGCATGTCGCATTTAGGAAGCCCCTGTGGTGCCAGAACAGCAAAAAATACCCACATGGCATACTATTTTGGAAACTACACCCCTCAAGGAACGTAACAAGGGGTCCGCTGAGCCTTAACACCCCACAGGTGTTTGACGACTTTTCGTTAAATTTGGATGTGTAAATGAAAAATTATTTTTTTTTTACTAAAATGCAGTTTTTCCCCAAAATTTTACATTTTTACAAGGGGTAATAGGAGAAAATGACCCCCAAAATGTGTAACCCCATTTCTTCTGAGTATGGAAATACCCCATGTTAGGACGTAAAATGCTCTGCTGGCGAACTACAATGCTCAGAAGAGGAGGAGCGCCATTGAGCTTTTGGAAAGAGAATGTTTGGAATGGTAGTCAGGGGCCATGTGCGTTTACAAAGCCCCCCGTGGTGCCAGAACAGTGGAACCCCCCACATGTGACCCCATTTTGGAAACTACACCCCTCACAGAATTTAATAAGGGGTGCAGTGAGTATTTACACCCCACAGGACTTTGGAACAGTGGGCTGTGCAAATGAAAAAGTTTATTTTTCATTTTTACGGACCACTGTTCCAAAAATCTGTCAGACATCTGTGGGGCGTAAATTCTCAATGTACCCCTTATTACATTACGTGAGGGGTGTAGTTTCCAAAATGGGGTCACATGTGTCGGGGGTCCATTGTTCTGGCACTATGGGGGCTTTGTAAACACATGTGGCCTTCAATGCCGGACAAATTTTCTCTACATAATCCCAATGGCGCTCCTTCTCTTCTGAGCATTGTAGTTCGCCCGCAGAGCTTTTTAAATTCACATATGGGGTATGTTCTTACTCAGAAGAGATGGGTTTACAAATTTGGGGGGGCTTTTTTCCTATTTCCCGATGTGAAAATGAAAAATTTAGGGTAACACCAGCATTTTAGTGAAAAAATATAATTTTTTTCATTTTCCCATCCAACTTTAATGAAAATTCGTCAAACACCTGTGGGGTGTTCAGGCTCACTATACCCCTTGTCACGTTCGGTGAGGGGTGTAGTTTCCAAAATGGGGTCACATGTGGGTATTATTTTTTTTTGCGTTTGTCAGAACCGCTGTAAAATCAGCCACCCCTGTGCAAATCACCAATTTAGGCCTCAAATGTACATAGTGCGCTCTCACTCCTGAGCCTTGTTGTGTGCCCGCAGAGCATTTTACGCCCACATCTGGGGTATTTCTGTACTCAGGAGAAATTGCGTTACAAATTTTGGGGGTCTTTTTTTCCTTTTACCACTTGTGGAAATAAAAAGTATGGGGCAACACCAGCATGTTAGTGTAAATTTTTTTTTTTTTTTTTACACTAACAGGCTGGTGTAGCCCCCAACTTTTCCTTTTCACAAGCGGTAAAAGGAAAAAAAGCCCCCCAAAATTTGTAGTGTAATTTCTCCCGAGTACGGAGATACCCCATATGTGGCCCTAAACTGTTTCCTTGAAATACGACAGGGCTCCGAAGTAAGAGAGCACCATGCGCATTTGAGGACTAAATTAGGGATTGCATAGGGGTATTCTACGCCAGTGATTCCCAAACGGGGTGCCTCCAGCTGTTGCTAAACTCCCAGCATGCCTGGACAGTCAGTGGCTGTCCAGAAATGCTGGGAGTTGTTGTTTTGCAACAGCTGGAGGCTCCGTTTTGGAAACCCTGCCGTACAAGACGTTTTAAATTGTTTATTGGGGGGGGGGGGGGGGGGGGACAGTGTAAGGGGGTGTATATGTAGTGTTTTACTCTTTATTAGGTGGTAGTGTAGTGTAGTGTTTTTAGGGTACATTCACACTGGCGGGTTACGGTGAATTTCCCGCTAGGAGTTTGCACTGCGGCAAAAAATTTGACGCAGCCCAAACTTGAAGCAGGAAATTTACTGTAAACCCGCCTATGTGAATGTACCCTGTACGTTCACATGGGGGGGGGGGGGGGGGGGGCAAACCTCCAGCTGTTTCAAAACTACGACTCCCAGCATGTACTGACAGACCGTGCATGCTGGGAGTTGTAGTTTTGCAACAGCTGGAGGCACACTGGTTGGAAAACCTTCAGTTAGGTTCTGTTACCTAACTCAATATTTTCCAACCAGTGTGCCTCCAGCTGTTGCAAAACTACAACTCCCAGCATGTACTAATCACCGAAGGGCATGCTGGGAGATGTAGTTATGCAATAGCTGGAGGTACCCAACTACAACTCCCAGCATGCCGAGACAGCTGTTTGCTTTCTGGGCATGCTGGGAATTGCAGTTTTGCAACATCTGGAGAGCTACAGTTTTTAGACCACTGCACAGTGATCTCCAAACTGTGGACCTCCAGATGTTGCAAAACTACAACTCCCAGCATGTCCAGACAACAAACAGCTATGTGGGCATGCTAGGAGTTGTAGTTTTGCAACATCTGGAGGGATATAGTTTAGAGACCACTGTATAGTGGTCTCAAACTGCAGCCCTCCAGCTGTTGCAAAACTACATATTCCAGCATGCCCAAACAGCTGTCTGGGCATGCTGGGAGTTGTAGTTTTGCAACATCTGGAGGGCTACAGTTAGAGACCACGGTCTCAGACTGTAGCCCTCCAGATCTACTTACCGGCTTCCGTAGGATCCCGGCAGCCGTCCTCTTCAGACGCACGTGACGCCGCCCGCCGATCAACGTCGCCGCAGCCTCCGGATGGGTAAGTGGACGTCGGCGCCCGGTCCCCTTCGGTTCCCCGTTCTGCCCCGCCTATTGTGGGTGGGCAGGACGGGGAAAACGAAAGTTAACCCCCCCGCCCCCGGTCTGCTATTGGTCGTCGCCTCTGACGATCAATAGCAGACCAATAGCAGGGATAGGAGGGGTGGCAACCCTGCCACCTCACTCCTATGCCTACAGGGGGATCGTGGGTGTCTTGGACAACCGCGATCCCCCTTCTATTCCGGGTCACCGGGTCACAATAGACCCGTATGACCCGGAATCGGCGCAAATCGCAAGTGTGAATTCACTTGCGATTTGCGCCGATCGCCGACGTGGGGGGGTCTGATGACCCCCCTGGGCATTTGCACGGGGTGCCTGCTGATAGATATCAGCAGTCACCCCGGCCCGGTCCCCGCCCGGCGCGCGGCGGGGACCGAAATTCCCACGGGCGTATGGATACGCCCTGGGTCCTTAAGTACCAGGATGTCAAAGCGTATCCATACGCCCTAGGTCCTTAAGTGGTTAACATTGTGGTAAACTTTGACCCTGTGAGTCATAGTCAGCAGACACATTACAACCAATCAGCATCAGTCCCTCCCTTCCAGACCCTCCTACCTCTTGCACAGACGCCATTTTACCCTCATTCGGCATGCTGCAGGCTTAGGAATGGAGGGTCAGAGAAGCTGCTCCTGCTGTATAGGGAAAGCGATAGCTAGGTTGCTGCTAGGTGGTGTATTCAGGGTCCAGTTTACTCCTAAAGCACTAGTGTAACATCTGCTTTAAGGACAGCACCCAAAAAAGCCCTTTTTAGGGCTCAAATATCAGTCTGTGTTTCTTGCAACAGCTGGAGGCACCCTGGTTGGGAGGGAACCGCTGTTTAAAAGGGGTACTCCAGTATAAAACTTAAGTTCCTTCAAGCAACTAACTACTACAGTATTCAAAGGGCTGAAATATATCAGTCCGTGTGTTTTGCAACTGCTGGAGGCACCCTGATTGGGGACCACTGCTTAAAAGGGGAACTCCGCTGGCAAGCTTTTTTTCTTTAACCCCCTTAAGGACCAGGCCATTTTACACCTTAGGGCCGGAGCTTTTTTTGAACATCTGACCACTGTCACTTTAAACATTAATAACTCTGGAATGCTTTTACCTATCATTCTGATTCCGAGATTGTTTTTTCATGACATATTCTACTTTATGTTATTGGTAAAATTTTGTCGATACTTGCATCATTTCTTAGTGAAAAATTTCAAAATTTGCTGAAAAAATTGAAAATTTTGCATTTTTCTAACTTTGAAGCTCTCTGCTTGTAAGGAAAATGGATATTCCAAATAAAAAAAATTTTTATTCACAAATACAATATGTGTACTTTATGTTTGCATCATAAAATTGATGAGCTTTTACTTTTGGAAGACACCAGAGGGTTCAAAGTTCAGCAGCAATTTTGACATTTTTCACAAAATTTTCAAACTCGCTATTTTTCAGGGACCAGTTCAGGTTTGAAGTGGATTTGAAGGGTCTTCAAATTAGAAATACCCCACAAATGACCCCATTATAAAAACTGCACCCCCCAAAGTATTCAAAATGACATTCAGTCAGCGTTTTAACCCTTTAGGTGTTTCACAGGAATAGCAGCAAAGTGAAAGAGAAAATTCACCATCTTCATTTTTTACACTCGCATGTTCTTGTAGACCCAATTTTTGAATTTTTACAAGGGGTAAAAAGAGAAAATTTATACTTATTTTTGTAGCCCAATTTCTCTCGAGTAAGGACATACCTCATATGTCCATGAAAAGTGTTCGGCGGTCGCAGTAGAGGGCTCAGAAGCAAAGGAGCGGCAAGGGGATTTTGGAGAGTATGTTTTTCTGAAATGGTTTTTGGGGGGCATGTTGCATTTAGGAAGCCCCTATGGTACCAGAACAGCAAAAAATCCCCACATGGCATACCATTTTGGAAACTAGACCCCTTGGGGAACGTAACAAGGGGTAAAGTGAACCTTAATACCCCACAGGTGTTTCACGACTTTTGCATATGTAAAAAAAAAATTTTTTTCACTAAAATGTGTGTTTCCCCCCAAATTTCACATTTTTGCAAGGGTTAATAGCAGAAAATACCCCCCAAAATTTGTAACCCCATCTCTTCTGAGTATGAAGGTACGCCATAAGTGGACCTGAAGTGCACTACGGGCGAACTACAATGCTCAGAAGAGAAGGAGTCATATTTGGCTTTTGGAGAGCAAATTTTGGTCAGGGGGCATGTCGCATTTAGGAAGCCCCTATGGTGCCACAACAGCAAAAAACCCTCACATGGCATACCATTTTGGAAACTAGACCCCTTGAGGAACGTAGCAAGGGGTACAGTGAGCATTTACCCCCCACTGGTGTCTGTCAGATCTTTGGAACAGTGGGCTGTACAAAATTTTTTATTTGCACAGCCCACTGTTCCAAAGATCTGTCAGACACCAGTGGGGTGTAAATTCTCACTGCACCCCTCATTACATTCCGTGAGGGGTGTAGTTTCCGAAATGGGGTCACATGTGGGTTGTTTTTTTTTTTGCGTTTGTCAAAACCGCTGTAACAATCAGCCACCCCTGTGCAATTCACCTCAAATGTACATGGTGCACTCTCCCTTCTGGGCCTTGTTGTGCGCCCCCAGAGAACTTTGCGCCCACTTATGGGGTATCTCCGTAGTCGGAAGAAATTGCATTAGAAATTTTGGGGGCGTTTTTCCCTTTTACCTCTTGTCAAAATGAACAGTATAGGGCAACACCAGCGTGTTAGTGTAAAAAATTAATTTTTTTACACTAACATGCTGTTGTAGACCCCAACTTCACCTTTTCATAAGGGGTTAAAGGAGAAAAAGCCCCCCAAAATTTGTAACACAATTTCTCCCGAGTATGGTGATACCCCATATGTGACCCTAAACTGTTGCTTTGAAATACGACAGGGCTCCAAAGTGAGAGAGCGCCATGCGTATTTGAGGCCTGAATTAGGGATTTGCATAGGGGTGGACATAGTATTCTACGCCAGTGATTCCCAAACAGGGTGCCTCCAGCTGTTGCAAGACTCCCAGCATGCTTGGACAGTCAACGGCTATCCGGCAATACTGGGAGTTGTTGTTTTGCAACAGCTGGAGGCTCCATTTTGGAAACAGTGGCGTACCGGACGTTTTTCATTTTTATTGGGGAGGGGAGGAGGGCTGTGTAGGGGTATGTGTATATGTAGTGTTTTTTACTTTTTATTTTATTTTGTGTTAGTGTAGTGTAGTGTTTTTAGGGTACAGTCACACGGGCGGGGGATTACAGCGAGTTCCCGCTGCGAGTTTGAGCTGCCGCGCAAAATTTGCTGCATCGCAAACTTGCAGCCTGATACTCACTGTAAGCCCCCTGCCCATGTGAATGTATCCTGTACATTCACAGGGGGGGGGGGGGGACCTCCAGCTGTTATAAAACTACAACTCCCAGCATGCACAGTTTATCAGTGCATGCTGGTAGTTATAGTTTTGCAACAGCTGGAGGCACACGGTTGGGAAACACTGAGTTAGGAAACAGACAATGTTTCCCAACCAGTGTGCCTCCAGTTGTTGCAAAACCACAACAACTCCCAGCATTCTCAGGCATGCTGGGAGTAGTAGTTCGGCAACATCTTTAGAGCCAGATGTTGCCGAACTACAACTCCCAGCATGCTGGGAGTTGTAGTTTTGCAACATCTGGAGGACTACAGTTTGCAGACCACTAATACAGTGGTTCCCAATCTGTGCCCTTCCAGATGTTGCAAAACTACAACTCCCAGTATGCCAAAACTGTCCAGGTATGCTGGGAGTTGTAGTTCTGCAACATCTGAAGGGCCAGATGTTACAGAACTACAACTCCCAGCATGCCTGGACAGTAAGGACATGCTGAGGATGTGTAGTTTTGCAACATCTGGAAGGGCACAGTGGTCTCCAAACTGTGGACCTCCAGATGTTTCAAAACTGCAACTCCCAGCATGCCCAGATGCCAAGGGCTGTCTGGACATGCTGGGAGTTGTAGTATACAGGGTCCCATTACAGCAATGCATGTCGCTTTACGGCAACGTGCATTGCTGTAAAGGGCCCCACCGCGGCTGAAGAGGAACTCACCTGTCGCCGCCATCTTCCTCGCCGGGATCCGGGTCTTCAGGGACGAGGTAAGTACCGGGGCCGGTCCCCAGCACTCCCCCGTCCCCCGCCGCGTCCTCTGGTCTTCCTCTCCGGACTTCAAGGGGCCGGGCAGGAAGGGAGGAAGTAACCGCCCCCCCCCCCCCCCCCCCTTGCGACAGGCTTGCCACCTCGCTCCGATACTCCAGCATGGTCCTGGCTGTCTGTGACAGCCGGGATCATGCGAAATTACGGGGCGGTCGGGTCCCAGAGACCCGATCAGCCCGGTATCGCCACAGATCGCAAGGGTGATTTCATGGCCCCCCTCTGCGTTTGCCCTGGATGCCTGCTGAAGGATTTCAGCAGGCATCCAGTTCCGATCTCTGCCCGGCGAGCGGCAGAGACCGGAAATACAACAGGACGTTCTCTAAAGTCCTTGGGCATTAAAGCCCAGGTAGTGGGGACGTTAGAGAACGTCCTATGTCCTTAACAGGTTAAAGCAACTAACTACTACAGAATTCAAAGGGATTAAATATATCAGTCCGTGTGTTTTGCAACAGCTGGAGGCACCATGGTTGGGGACCACTGCTTAAAAGGGGAACTCCGCTGGCAAGCTTTTTTTCTTTAAAGCAACTAACTACTACAGTATTCAAAGGGCTGAAATATATCAGTGCATGTGTTTTGCAACAGCTGGAGGCACCCTGGTTGGGGACCACTGCTTAAAAGGGGAATTCCGCTGGCAAGCTTTTTTGCTCATTGTCACACTAGTGCAAATCATATTTGGTGTGACAGTTGTGCAAATTAAAAATATTTGCACAACTGTCACAAATTTTTCATCCATGTGTACATGCCTAATTTTTCTGGTACTCTCTGCTGACGTCTCTGTCCATTTTAGCAACCGTGGATATTAGATGCATGGTAAGGGTAGCATGGTGGCTCAGAGGTTAGCATGGCTGCCTTGCAGCGCTGGGGCCTTGGGTTCAAATCCCATTATGTGCTGCCTAATATGGGGGAATCTATGTGCTGCCTAAAGGGGAGCTCTAACTACGTGCTGCCTAACATGGGGAATCTATGTGCTGCCTAAAGGGGGCTAAAGCAAGTTGTTCCAAACCATTTAGGAATTTTAGGTGATTTATGCCCTTTATGGATTAAAACCAGACTCTGCATCAACTATGTCATTTTCCATGGGAGTTTTGCCATGGATCCCGCTCCGGCACGCCACAGTCCAGGTGTTAGTCCCCTTGAAACAACTTTTAAATCACTATTGTGGCCAGAAAGAGTCCCTGTGGGTTTTAAAATTTGCATGCCCATTGAAGTCAATGGCGGTTCGCCCGGTTCGCGAACTTTTGCTGAAGTTCGCGGTTCGCCAACCGAAAATGTAATGTTCGCGACATCACTACTGAGCACCAAAGAAGGATTGAAGAAGCCAAAGATATTGTGGAGAAGAAGATGGGCGAGGCTCAGTACAGACAACAAAAGGACTACAACCGACATGCATCCGCTCAACCACTGCAACTTGGGGATAGAGTCTGGCTCCGAAAGTTTCCTCGGTCGCATAAGCCGGATTCTTTGTGGCAGATGGAGCCTTACACTATTGCAGCCCTGCCATACCCCGACGCGGACGTTTATGAGGTGCGGAAGGAGGGGTTCCAGCCACAGGTGGTCCACCGCAATAGGATAAAGTTGTGCATGAAGGATGACTTGCCCGAACCACCTCCTCCAACTCCCTCAGAGGCAAGGCCGACAAGAGAGTATGTTCCGGGAGAGGGAATCCACCCCACAATGGATGTTCCACTGTTGTTCTCTCCTCATCCTGCCATTTTCTTTGGGGTACAGTGCGCGGCTGCAGTACAACCAACTTTGATCTCTTCGCCTGGCCCAGAGTGTCCTCCAGTAACAGCTCCAAGTACTCTCGTTCTTCTACCAAGTACTCCAGGACTTCCCTCACCAAGCCTAATGGATCCCGCCAGTCCTATGTAGAGTATGACTCCTGTTGCAGATTCATCAGAGGGTCCCACCAGGATTGAAGTTGTCAGAGAATTGTTCTTTGAAGAAGTCCCTGAGAGTCAGGAAGTGGTGTTGCATCGGTCTCACAGGTCCACTCAAGGGAAATTGCCCTTACAATATCAAGACTGACCTACCTCACACAGTACTAAACACATAGTACTTCACAAAACAATCACTTAAGTGTACTTACTTCACTTACATTTAGTACACCAAACAAACAAAAAATGTATCTCACACTAAAGTAAATGCTTTGGGAATTGTAGCTAATGTTATTTTTCCAATTTCTGCCACTGTCATGTACACTAATTCTCTGTTCTTATACGTGTGCAAAATGTTCTGCCCGGCCAGTAGATACTCTTGCTAGCTTAAAAATAATGCACATACTTAAAGGTAACCTAGATAAGGTTTATCTGTTGTGTTCTAGGGATAGGAGCGAGTATCCAATAGACCCTAGTAGCCAACCTTATTGGTAGAAAGCCTCGGGCAAGCCAATATACTTCCAGTGTACTAAACAGGTAGCTAATATGGCACAAATGTATAGTGAGATTTCAATTGTCTAGTGAACCTAAATAAAAATGTATAGTGAGGTTTAAATTGTCTAGTGAGCTAGAGAAAAGAAAATGCTAAGTAGGATGGATCTCATGTGACTAATACCATCCTGTTACTAAATTCATGAACTAACCAACCTTGTTCGTGAGTTTACCCAAACCAATTTATGTACACCAAAAATAAATGTTAAGTAGGTTGTATAGGTTGTACCCGACCTTCACTTCGTCCCTCTGTCTTAGGGGACTGATGTAGAGGCCGACTTATCTCAAGTAAGGGGGTTTGTTGTGTCCCGGTACCGTATTGCATCCAGTACCTAGTGTAGAGGTCCCCAAAGTCAGAGTAACTACGTTCAGGTAGGGTTCCTCAGGTGGGACAGCCCCTAGTCGCCTCTCCTTAAGTTTAACTTGTATATTAATAAATGTATTATATAGGAATGTATAGTATATTATATAGGAATGTATTATATTATATAGAAATGTATAGTACTTACCTTGTTCAGCATTACCTTGTTCAGCGTCGCAGGACCTTCGGTCATGTGCCCAAGCTAGTAACCTCTATGGTATGTTGCAAGACCTTAGGAGGTCCTTGGGTCACGTGTTACCCAGCATTCTCTGTAATGGTATTGACATCAGTATGGACCAATTAGCTTTAGTCCAGCCCCTGCCCATATAAGGGAGCTGCGTCCAATTATTGCTCTCTTGGGTTGCTGCTCTCGTGGATGCCGGGCTAACAGGTCGGTGCAACGCAACTTTCAACGACACGCTAGGCCTCAAAACCTACGGCCTCAGCAGAACCAAAATCGTGAGTCTTATGCTAATTTCTGCTAATACTAGCCTGACTACTGGACCGCAACTAATTCCCCTAAATCCAGTGGAGCAGCGCAATAGACTAGAGACTCTTAAAGCTAAAGTCCCAACCATTGTCACTCTCCAAAAAGAAGCTGTATTGATGAGAGACTGTTATGTTGATGAAGTGTACAGAAAATCTTCAGTAAAGTTAACGCTGTTTACAGAAGCTTTCCGGCTGTGGGCAATCCATTATTACTATCTACTTAAACTCAGTATCATCTACCTCCCTATCGTTCCTGGGACGAGCGGTGGTAGGAAAAGCTTTATTGAGGAGCCCTCACCCTGGCGTCACGAATAGCAAGGGTTAACAGACACCCTTTATTACCTGCACAGCTACACTCCCCAAGCCACACACACCTCCCCTAGGCCGGCAAGAGGGACACCCAGAAGGGCTACCGCACCCTACCAAATCCTAGTGGACAAACAGAACACAAAAAGTGGACACAGTGACAAAAAGAATAAATAAATAAGTGGATGTGCGCAGTGTGTAATGCTGCCCGGACATCCGACCAGATCTATAAAAATTCCCCGATCCTAGCCGGAAGGCCGGGATACTAAGGGTCAATGCCCAGAAGAGTGAGAGATAAAGTGCTTGCTATGTGCTTTCCTTCAAGTGGGGTTGCCAATCCCAAGTGAATTCCGGCACCCTGGGGTCACCACTCCCAGGGCACTTGTGCACCTCGGCCTTCACGCTACCCAGACCTTAAGGCCAGATCCAGAAGGAACAGGTCTCATCAGAGATGACTGCTGCCCTCCACAACCATCCCTGGTACACCCGTCTACTGTGTGGTTACCCATCCTGCCTTGGTGGTCTTCCACACCGCCAACTAACAGGAAAGGTACTACACTTCATCTTAGCCAAAAGGCCGAGAAGCGATGAGAGACAGGGCGGCTATTTTAAGGAAAAGAGAGCTCTGGTGGATTTTCCACCTAAACTCTCTTAGGCATCAACCTTGAATACAATATTATATATATCTTAAAGTGCTTGTGTAGACATTTCTGAATTGAAAAACACTTTAAAACACTTTCCAATATTCTTTTCTCAGACCATAAAACTTGTTATCAGAACAGAAACAAATGGATTCCCCGCACCTACAGATCACACTTGAGGCCTTGGAATTTATGTGGGAAAATTTGCACTACACCTATTACTTCCGTGGAAAACAACTTTTTTCATATTAACTGGCTTCAGAAAGGTAAACAGATCTGTAAATTATTTCTATATAAAACTCTTAACCCTTCAGTACTTATCAGCTGCTGTATGCTCCACAGCAAGTTGTGTAGTGCTATCCAGTCTGACTACAGTGCTCTCTGCTGACACCTCTGTCCGTGTCAGGAACTGTCCAGAGCAGGATAGGTTTGCTTTGGGGATTTGCTCCTGCTCTGGACAGTTCCTGACACGGACAGAGGTGTCAGCAGAGAGCACTGTAGTCAGACTGGAAAGAACTACACAACTTCCTGTGGAGCATGCAGCTGCTGAGAAGTACTGGAAGGGTTAATAATTTTAACCTTTTCAGGACGTGGGGCGTATGCATACGCCCGTGGGAATTCGGGTCCCCGCCGCTAGCCGGTTGGGGACCGGACCGGTATGCCTGCTGAAATCATCCTGAGACCCCCCATGTCGGCAATCGCAGAAAATCGCATGTCAGTTCAGTCTCTGGTGACCCGATCGCCCGGAAAATAGGGATGATAGGAGCTGTCAGTGACAGCCCTGATCATCCTGAGGGATAGGAGCGAGGTCGCAGTGCTGCGATCTCCTCCTATCCCCTGCCATTGGTCAGAACTGATTCTGACCAATGGCAGCGCAGGACAGTGGGTTGCCATGGCAACCCCCCGTTCTGCCCACCCCTGGATGTCGTGGGGAACATGGGGAGAAGATGGAGGCCGGTATCTGGAGGAGAAGATGCCTGGGGAACCCCAATCGTCGCTGGAGACAGGCACAGGTAGGGAAACCAAGTTGGGGGGGGGGGGCTGTCTGGGCATGCTGGGAGTTGTAGTTTTGCAGCATCTGGATGGTCACAGTTTGGAGACCACTGTTACAGTGGTGCCCAAATGGTAGCCCTCCAGATGTTGCCAAACTACAACTCTCAGCATGCCTGGACTGCCCAGGCATGCTGGGAGTTGTAGTTCTGTAACATCTGTCCCTTCAGATTTAGCAATTTTCATGACATTTTTGAAAATTGCTGCTCTACTTTGAAGCTCTCTAATTTTTTCAAAAAGCTAAAATATGTCCATTTTATGATGCCAACATAAAGTGGACATATTGTATTTGTAAATAAAAATAAAATGTATTGGGAATAACCATTTTCCTTACAAGCAGAGAGCTTCAAAGTTAGAAAAATGCAACATTTTCAAAATTTTCATGAAATTTGGGGATTTTTCACCAAAAAAAGGATGCAAGTAACGCCGAAAATTTACCACCAAAATAAAGTAGAATATGTCACGAAAAAACTATCTCAGAATCAGAATATTCGGTAAAAGCGTTTTCGAATCATTAATTCGAAAAAGCGACGGTCAGAATTGTGAAAAAGGGCTCAGTCCTTAAGGTTAAAAAGGGCTGCGTCCTTAAGGGGTTAAATAGAAGTAATTTACAAATCTTTTTAACTTTCTGAACCCAGATGTTTAAAAAAATAAAAATTAAAAAAAAATGTTTTCCAGCGGAGTACTCTTTTAATGGTTGCCAAACAATTTTGTTCAAATGAATCCTGGCCCAGTTATTCTGACACTTTTTCACAGATTCAGTGCTCTTACAGTAAAGAATCAGGTCCTAAGGTGACTATTCCTCAGATTCCCTGCTCTATCTGACAGAACCAGTAAAACACTTACAGTAAATAATCAGCTTCTGTGGTGATTATTTCACAGATTCTTCTTTCCTGCCGTAAAGAATCAGCTCCTATGGTGTTTAGTCCACACCGAGGGGACTACTCCACAGTGTCACTGCTATCAGAGTAAAGAACCAGCATCTGCAGTGACTGTTCAAAAGATTTAATGCTCGTACAGTAACAAACCCATTCCTTTGATGAGTATTCCACAAATGTACTACTCTTACTGTATGGAACCAGCTCCCAGGGGTTAGTGTTGTTCAGATAAATTGATCTCACGGTAAAGAAAAGCCCAAAAGGCGACTTCCACAGAATCACAGCCTTTACAGTGAGGAAACAGCAACTGTGGTGTGTACTCCAGAGATTTCTAATTCTTACCATAAAGAAGCAGCTCCAGAGGTGTCTATTCCACAGTTTCACCACTCTTACAGTAAAGAATCAGCTCCAGAAAACACTATTTTATTTTATTTATATAGCGCTTACAGATTCCGCAGCGCTTACAATTATGGGGAACAAACAAAGACAAGTATCAGACATACAATTACACAATAACTATTCAAACAAGAGGTGTGGGGATATATTGGGGATATGTTGGGGATATGTTGGGGATATGTTGGGGATATGTTGAGGATATGTTGGGGATATGTTGAGGATATGTTGGGGATATGTTGGGGATATGTTGGGGATATGTTGAGGATATGTTGGGGATATATTGGGGATATGTTGGGGATATGTTGGGGGATATGTTGAGGATATGTTGGGGATATGTTGGGGATATGTTGGGGATATGTTGGGGATATGTTGGGGATATGTTGGGGATATGTTGAGGATATGTTGGGGATATGTTGAGGATAAGTTGGGGATATGTTGAGGATATGTTGGGGATATGTTGAGGATATGTTGGGGATATGTTGGGGATATGTTGGGGATATGTTGGGGATATGTTGAGGATATGTTGGGGATATGTTGGGGATATGTTGGGGATATGTTGGGGATATATTGAGGATATGTTGGGGATATGTTGGGGATATGTTGAGGATATGTTGGGGATATGTTGAGGATATGTTGAGGATATGTTGGGGATATGTTGGGGATATATTGAGGATATGTTGGGGATATGTTGAGGATATGTTGGGGATATGTTGGGGATATGTTGAGGATATGTTGAGGATATGTTGAGGATATGTTGAGGATATGTTGGGGATATGTTGGGGGATATGTTGGGGATATATTGAGGATATGTTGGGGATATGTTGGGGATATGTTGGGGATATGTTGGGGATATGTTGAGGATATGTTGGGGATATGTTGGGGATATGTTGGGGATATGTTGGGGATATATTGAGGATATGTTGGGGATATGTTGAGGATATGTTGGGGATATGTTGGGGATATGTTGGGGATATGTTGGGGATATGTTGAGGATATGTTGGGGATATGTTGGGGATATGTTGGGGATATGTTGGGGATATATTGAGGATATGTTGGGGATATGTTGGGGATATGTTGAGGATATGTTGGGGATATGTTGAGGATATGTTGAGGATATGTTGGGGATATGTTGGGGGATATGTTGGGGATATGTTGGAGATATGTTGGGGATATGTTGAGGATATGTTGGGGATATGTTGAGGATATGTTGAGGGTATGTTGAGGATATGTTGGGGATATGTTGGGGATATGTTGAGGATATGTTGAGGATATGTTGGGGATATGTTGAGGATATGTTGGGGATATGTTGGAAATATGTTGAGGATATGTTGGGGATATGTTGGGGATATGTTGGGGATATATTGAGGATATGTTGGGGATATGTTGAGGATATGTTGAGGATATGTTGGGGATATGTTGGGGATATATTGAGGATATGTTGGGGATATGTTGAGGATATGTTGGGGATATGTTGGGGATATGTTGGGGATATGTTGGCGATATGTTGGGGATATGTTGGGGATATGTTGAGGATATGTTGGGGATATGTTGGGGGATATGTTGAGGATATGTTGGGGATATGTTGGAAATATGTTGAGGATATGTTGGGGATATGTTGGGGATATGTTGGGGATATATTGAGGATATGTTGGGGATATGTTGAGGATATGTTGGGGATATGTTGAGGATATGTTGAGGATATGTTGAGGATATGTTGGGGATATGTTGGGGGATATGTTGGGGATATGTTGAGGATATGTTGAGGATATGTTGAGGCCAATTAGAGACTGTTATAGGCCTGTCTGAAGAGATGTGTTTTTAGGCCGCATTTGAAACTATGGATGTTGTTGTTGAGTCTGAGGGATTGAGGGATAGCATTCCAGAGAACCGGTGCAGCACGAGTGAAGTCTTGGAGACGGGAGAGAGAAGTTCGGATTATAGAAGATGTTAGTGTGAGATCATTAGCAGATCGGAGAGAACGTGTAGGATGGTAGACGGAGATGAGAGAGGAGATGTAGGGAGGTGCAGCATTGTGGAGAGCTTTGTGTGTGAGACTGAGGATTTTGTACTGTATTCTGTACTGAATTGGTAACCAGTGTAGTGACTGGCACAGAGAAGGAGGCGTCGGTGTAGTGACTGGCACAGGGAGGAGGAGTTGGTGTAGCGGCTGGAGAGGAAGATGAGTCTGGCTGCAGCATTAAGGATGGACTGGAGAGGAGAGAGTTTGGAGAAAGGAAGGCCTATTAGTAAAGAGTTACAGTAGTCGAGGCGGGAGGGAATCAAAGCAATAATGAGAGTTTTAGCAGATTCAATCGTGAGAAACGGGCGGATTCTGGAAATGTTTTTGAGATGCAGGTGACAAGAACGTGAAAGAGACTGAATATGGGGAGTGAGAGACAGATCAGAATCCAGTATAACTCCAAGACAGCGAGCCTGCTGCCCGGGAGTTATGGTAGTACCACATACCGAGATGGAAATGTCAGGGTTAGGTACAGGATCAGTTGATGGACAAAAGACAAGAAGTTCTGTTTTAGAAAGATTTAGTTTCAGATATAAAGAGGACGTGATGTCTGAGACAGCAGAGAGACAGTCACTGGTATTCTGTAGGAGTGCAGGGGTGATGTTGGAGGAAGAGGTATAGAGTTGGGTGTCATCAGCATAGAGGTGGTACTGGAAACCAAATCTACTGATTGTTTTTCCAATGGGGGATGTGTAGAGTGAAAAGAGTAGAGGACCCATGACCGATCCCTGGGGAACCCCGACAGCAAGGGGAAGAGGAGAAGATGTAGAGCCAGAAAACGAGACGCTAAAGGAGCGTCCAGAGAGATAGGAGGAAGACCAGGCTAGAGCAGAGTCCTTGAGACCGATGGAGCGGAGACTACTGAGGAGGAGTTGGTGATCCACAGTGTCAAAAGCCGCAGACAGGTCCAAGAGAATCAGTAAAGAGAAATTGCCATTTGATTTGGCCGTCAGAAGATCGTTATTGACTTTGGTTCGGGCCGTTTCTGTGGAGTGAAGGGAGCGGAAACCAGACTGTAAGGGGTCAAGGAGAGAGTTCTCGGAGAGATAGCGGATAAGGCGGGAGTAGACCAAGCGTTCCAGGAGTTTGGAGATAAAGGGGAGATTTGAGATGGGTCAATAGTTGGCTGCACAGGACGGGTCCAGAGATGGTTTTTTCAATAGCGGGGTTATGATACAGTGTTTGAAGGAGGAGGGAAAGACCCCAGAAGAGAGGGAGAGGTTAAAGATTTTAGTTAGGTGACACTACCCAACAAAGTCGTATATCTGACAGTAAAGTGCCTTCTCCAGATTATATGACCTCACAGATTCATTTTTCTTACAGTAAAGAACCAGCTTCAGAAGTTATTATCCAACAGATTCATTGCTCTTACAGTAAAGAACCAGCTCCAGAACACACTATGCAACCGAGTCCTAGACCTGATAGTAAAGAACCAACTTCAGTGTTTAAAGCCCCACAGATGTATCTTTCAGAGAGTTTAGAACCTTCCCAAGATTGTACCACCCCACAGGCTCCTCGTTCTTATAACCAGACTATTTCACAGATTTCCCACTCTTACAGCCAATAACCAACTCCTTTGATAACTATTTCACAGATTCATAGCTCTTACAGTAATGACTGAGATGAATTTTCCACAGATTTACTGTCACGTCTGGGCAGGGAAGGAGTGCACACTATTCTCGCCCACTCCCCTATCCCTGCCTACTTATGTACCCGCACTAGGTAGGGGGGGGCAGTCCAGTCAAAATAATAAACTATAATGCAGATGGAGGTCGGGACACAGAAAGGAATCACTCAGACTAACAGAAAAATAACTAAACATACACACAATAAGTCGCTGTCCACAGTCCGAGTCGATACCAAGAGGTTACAGATAAGCCAATAAACAGAAGAAGAATCAGAGAGTGGAGCCAAAGGGTCAAAATGACAGATATATAATGATGTAGCTAATAGGCCAGCTAATATAGGCCCAGACTAGGTGCTCACATCAAGGTCAGCTGACCAGTCCAGACCAAAATAGAGAGAGCTGTCAGAACAGTTTAACCCCACGGGTTCTGACAACACCCCCCTTTTAGGAGGGGCTACTGGCCCCTTCACAACCTGAGAGTAAAGAGGTACGGATGAATCATCAATTTCTACATCAGTATCCTCATCCTCACACCACTCATTGGTGTCCACACAATCATCTTCCCTCTTTTCAGACTCCACATCCACGTGATTATTCTCCAAACATTTATTGCTCAAGATATCACAACGCACAGATTCAGTCGTAGTTCTCTGAGGGACATGACATACCTGTGCGCCCAAGTGGACTCCCCGATTACTACTTGGACGCTGACGCTTGACACAGGAGGCAATGAAATGAGTGTCCTCTCCACAGTAAAAACACAGGCCATAGAGTTGAGGAAACCTCTTGCGTTCTTCTGGGGTACGAATGGACCCTATCTGCATAGGTTCATCCTCAGGCACAGGAGAGGAATCTAACAGGACAGGAGAGACAGAGGATGAAGAACACTCCCGTTTCATTCTGGCTACAGCTAGAGTCATGGCTTGGTCACGGATGTCAGGAGAGGGATAAGTTACAAGCCTGTCCTTTACAGTGTCAGATGACCCCAGTCTGAACTGACAAATCAAGGATGGAGAATTCCAGTTGGAGGCCACGCACCACTTCCTAAAATCAGCACAGTACTCCTCTACTGGTCTGCGACCTTGCTTCAATGTACGCAGTTGACTCTCTGTACGCAGCGCGGTCCAGTTCAATGTACAAGAGACCCAATCCCACAAACAAGGCATCCACTGAGGACAACTCCGGAGCATCGGGAACAAGGGAAGATACCCATTCCTGGGGACCCCCTTGCAAAAGAGACATAATGATACCCACTGTCTGGGCCTCAGTACCAGATGTGTAAGGCCTTAACCGGAAGTACAATTTTCAGCTCTCACTAAAGGCTTTGCAATCTAGCATCTGCTCCTCAGGGGACTACTCCTCAGTTTCACCACTCTTACAGCAAAGAACCACCTACAGAACACACTACCCATCAAAAGACTGTAAAGAACCTTCTCCAGATTGTGTAACCCCACAGATTCATCTTTCTTACAGTAAAGAACCACCTTCAGAAGTTATCACACAGATTCACTGCTCTTACAGTAAAGAACCCGCTCCAGAACAGACAACCCAACAGATTCCTCACCCTTACATTAGTGACTCAGTCCCTAGCTGAAAGCTCTACACATTCAAAGTTCTCACACTAAAGAACTAGCTACTGAGGTTACTACCCTACAAACTAAAAGCGCTTACAGCAAAGAAAAGCTTCCCCGCTCTTACAGTAAAGAACCAGCTCCTGAGATAACTATTTCACAGATTTTTCACTCTTACAGTAATGACTCAGGTCCTGAGATGACAATTCCCCATATTCACCTCTCTTATATTAAAGAACCAGCTCCTGAGGTCACCAGCCCACAGATTAAAAGCTTTTACAACAAAGAATCCGCTCCTGAAGTTAGTATCCCACAGATTCAAAGCTCTTACTGCAAAGAACAGATTCCCCACTCTTACAGTAAGGAACTAGCTCCAGTGAAGAATGCCCTGGAAGGGATAGAATAGGACTGGAGGGGCACATGACAGGGGAATTATGCAGCAGGGATAGGGTTAAATGGAGTTGAGCGGGAAGCTGTTAGAGGAAAGGGAGGAGTTAAGAAGGGGGATATAGGGAAGGAATAGGAAGTTAGGGTCAGTCGGGACGCAGGAAGGAAAGTGTACAGTGCTCCCTACCTGACCTGTGATGGAGGAGATTCTGCGGAGGGTGAGAGAGGAGGCGCTGCTCTGTGGGCCCCAGTGGTTTTCGGAGCAGTTCCCTGCTTACGCTGCTCCGATGGTGCTGCCGGTGGCGGAGCCCGGGTCCCGGTCTAGCGGCCGGCGCTCTCGTCCGCCTGCGCGCTTGTCCCCTGACACCTCTCCTTCTGCGCGGCGACGGCGGGTGAGCCCTTCGGCCGCTGCCGCTGGCGGGAGGTCCGGGGAGGCCAGTGGTGTGCGGCCTGGGGGTTCGCCTGCCGCGTTTGCCGGTGCGGCAGGGCGGAATGCGGGGCGTGCTGGCGGTGCGCCCCGGGCTCGTCGGAGGGAGCGTGGATCAGCGGCCTGCTCCCAGGAGGTTCCGGTGGCGAGGGAGCAGGCCAGAGGACGGAGGACGGCGCGTGCCCTGACTGACCCCGCCCCTCAGCCGGAGGGGCGGGCCTCGGCTGGCCTGGTGGTGACACAGGCCGAAGTTCATCGTGCGCCTGCGGCCTCTTCCTTGGGAGGAGGTCGGCGGGCTCCAAGAGTGCGTCCGGCTGCGGCGGGGGGGCTGCAGTGTGTGGAGGTGAGGAGATCAGCCCCGCCCCTAGTGATGCCAGCGACGACGACCTGCTGCTGGCGGAGGTGCCGGTTCTTCCCCTTGATCCGCTGGCCAATCCCCTGCTCCCCTTCGGGGTTGTAGCGGGCGCGGGTGGTAGCGGGGTCCGGAGGCCCGAGGTTGCTGAAGTTGCTGCTGGTGGAGATTCGTCCGGTGATGCTGATATCCACGCGGGCAGGGTTCCCCTGGCTCCTCCTCCTGTTGTCGCCGTGAGTCAAGTCCAGGAGATCCGGAGTCGTCCTGCAGCTGGAGCTACGGCCGCTGGTTCGGTGCCGGTGAGGTCCGGTGAGTACACCAATGTCTCCAGTTCGGCGGGTTTGGGGGTGGGGGCGGGTGGGTTGGGGGGATTGCAGTTTTTTGTTGATGGGTTGCATGCTTTGTTGCGGGGTAGCGGGTTGTACGTGGGTGGGTCACCGTTACCTATGTGGGGCGCAGCTGAGGGACCTGGGGGGCAGGTGGCTCCGGGGGTGGCGCTGGGGGTGGCTTCTGGGGGTGGCGTGGGGGTTCAGCAGGTGGGGACTTCCCTGGTGGTAGCGGCTTCGGGGTCCGGTGGGGGGGTTCGTTTGGCGGATGCGGCTAGGGGGGAGGTTTATGTGTGCTTTGAGGGCCCCTTAGGCGCGCACCTTAGGGCCGAAGTGAGGGAGAAAATTTGGAAGCGGGAGTACGTGGATATTTTTTCGCTACTCCCGCTCGAAAAATTTAACCTGGATAGAGTGCGTCCGGATGAGTCGAAACGGTTGGAGAAGGTGGAGGAGGAGGAGCGTCGGCGGTACCGGCTGATACCGCGGACGTTCTCGAATTGGCTTCAGGCCTTCGCAATTTTGGCCTGTGTGGTGGGGGAAAAGTCGCCGGAGCATTGCTCCGGTCTCTTTTGTTATATGGATGCGGTGGGGGAGGCGTACAGGGTGTATGGGGGTTCGGCGTGGCTTCGGTACGACAAACAATTTCGTCAGCGTATGGCGGTGCGTTCTGACCTGCGGTGGGACCATAAAGATATTGGGCTGTGGATGCGGCTGATGGCCGCTCCGCGTGGGGGGGGTGGCTTGCAGTCCTTTCGGGACGGCGCAGGGGGGGCTGGTTCTGGGTCTGGGCGGTCGGCGGGGGCCGGAAAAGGAGTGTGTTGGCAATTCAATGAAGGGAATTGCAAGTTCGGCGCTGAGCGCCGGTTTAAACACGAATGTTCGGGCTGCGGCGTGGGAGGACACGGGCTGTCGCGCTGTTTCCGGCGGGGAAAAGGGAGACTGGGAGAGGTTGACGCGAAGAGGGGCGACCCCGGTGCAGGTGGGAAGGATGGCACCTTTCCTCGCCAGGTACCCAAATAGGGTTGTGGCGGAATTTTTGCGGTCTGGGTTTACGGAGGGTTTTCGTATCCCCTTCGAGGGGATGGGGTCCGGTAATGGGGCAGTTCGGAATCTGGTTTCGGCGTTGGCCCACGCGGATTTAGTTGAGGAAAAGTTGTTGAAGGAGGTGTCGTTGGGTCGACACGAGCTCAGGTAGGGAGACGTCACTTGTCATTAATATCTCCTCCAAATGCCTGAATCCCCAGGAAATGAAATTATTACAAAAGGGACTGTCTTTCAGTCCCACTAATAGATTGAAAACTTTTGATTTGGACATTTCATTAGAGCGGCTTTTCCGCAATATTCGTCTTAAGACTTTCTTTGCTGATAAGACTATCCAGACTGTGTCTAGTGAGGAGCAGAGTGGGATATTTAAATTGGAAGAGTTGGGACTTAGAAACAAAAGTTCCTTCATGCCACCTAAATCACAACATGCAGTGGAAACTTTTGTTAACCTTGTGAAAAATGATGTGGCAACAGTGTCTAAACAAATACAGAATGTTGAAGGAAAAATGTTTAACAATTTATCTGCAGGTGAGAGGACGGCTCTTATGGATCTGATGTCAGACAAAATGATTACCATTAAGCCCGCAGATAAGGGCGGCTCAATTGTTGTTATGAATACTGAGCAATACAAAAATGAAATTTTACGCCAGTTGTCTGACGGGGATACATATGAGCCGTTATCTCACGACCCTTTGAATGCTATACAGAAACGTATTTTTGACATTGTTGACAATGCCTCACGGAATAATATAATTGATAAAAAAATGGGGGAATTCTTAATTAACACCTCACCTGTTACACCTGTGTTCTATACCTTACCTAAAATACATAAAGATTTGCACAATCCCCCGGGTCGGCCGATAGTGGCATCTGTCGACTCTGTCCTATCTCCTCTTTCAATTGTACTTGAAAAGGCATTGACACCACTGACCAAAAAAACGAAGGCATTTCTCCTAGACACAACAGATTTTTTACAGGCTTTATCAGTGATACATGAGGTCACACCGCAGACATGGCTAGTCACAATCGATGTGACTAGTTTATATACTTCTATTGAACATACCAAAGGCATTGAAGCAGTACAGTGGTTACTCGATGCAAGCACATATTCAGACATTCAGAAAACCTTTCTCTCTGAGCTGTTAAAAATTGTATTATATGACAATTACTTTCTGTATGAGGACCAATTTTTTCTGCAGAAACAGGGATCAGCGATGGGGGCGAATGTGGCCCCCCCATACGCAAATGCCTATATGGCTTATTTTGAAGAACAATACGTTTTCTCTAATAACCTTTTCCAGACACATGCGAGAGCATGGAGACATTTTATAGATGACATTTTCTGCGTATGGGAGGGGCCACATTCGTCACTCATGGAATTTTTTCAGGTCATAAATTATGTAAGACCCGAGCTGAAATTCACGATGTCAGAAAGCCAAGAAAAGGTGAATTTCTTAGATACGGTGGTTCTCAAAGATACACAGGGGGGACTTCATACTGACCTCTATCAAAAAGAGATGGATAGGAATAATTTATTACTTTATACCAGTGCCCACCCACCGGCAATAAAAAAATCTATCCCCCGGTCACAATATAAAAGGATCGAACGAATTGTCAGTGACACTAGTACACGGCAGAGGCGTCTTCATGAGCTACAGGATAAATTCAGAGAGAGGGGGTACCCCGAGAGGATATTACAAGAGGCCACTAATTCTAATCAAATTATTAAAAGTCAGAGTGATAAGAGGATCCCTTTTGTAAGGACTTTTCATCCCCAACAATATAGGATTGATAAAATCATAAGGGACCACTGGCCAATCTTACAGAAATCATATCCTAACATAGAGGAATTTAAAACACCCCCGCTCATATGTAACAAAAGACCACCCAATTTAAGAGACCATCTGGTAAGAGCCGACGTGGGCAGTAATAAAAAAGTACAGAAACAGCATTTTCTGAAATCTCAAAAACAGGGGACATTCCCATGCTTACAGTGTGGTCAGTGTAGCAATGTGGCTAGGGGAGATTACATCTCCCATCCTCATACAGGGAAGAAAATAGCAATAAAAGGTTTTTTCCCCTGTAAGAGCCGGAATGTTATCTATGTCATAAAATGTCCATGCGGTCTCCTGTACGTTGGAGAAACGGTACAACGTATAGGAGACCGCATAAACCGCCATAAGTCCACGATCCGCTGTGAAAATCTTCTTTTTCCCATACCAGCACATTTCAAAAATAGGGGTCATAATATATCACAATTGAAATTTCAGGTGGTAGAGGAAGTCCATTTACCCAGGAGGGGGGGTAACATAAAACAAATACTACGTAAGAGAGAGGCCGCGTGGATTCATAGATTAAATACATTGGAACCAAATGGTTTGAACAGGGACTATGAGTTGACAAGTTTTCTGGCATAATTCACAAGATTATGATTTTACTGCTTCATATCCTTTGTTTCATATACCGTCATACAGCACATATTGTCATATCATGATCTTATATTTACTGACATAGAGTTATATATTTCTATATTACCAGATCATTATTATAATAATTGATATCTCTTTTTGCATTTCAGATACATAGTATACTCACATAGGTACGGGACTTGCGGAAGTCTGACAGATTACCCACGTGTACTTCAGTCTTTTATGTTTTGGTTTTTTGTTTACACTTGTATCTATTGGTCTATATACCTGTCAATCACAATTAAGCTGATGTCCGTGAGACAGGAAGTGACACTATATAAGATTGTATTTGCTCAGTTTGGTTTATGCAATTGAAAAAGGCTAAGCAGCCGAAACGCGTCTTGCGTTTGCGTGTGTTATATGCACAATAAAAGCATTTGAAAAAGAAGCCGGTGCCGGGAGTCTTTTCTATCGTTGGGTCGGATGGCTGGACCGTTCGAGTCGCCTCCGTTGATGGGCTTGCGGGTCTCCCCATTGGGCTTGGTCCCTAAGAAAGAACCCAACAAGTTTCGCCTTATTCATCACCTCTCCCATCCGGTTGGGGGGTCGGTGAATGATGGCATTGACCCGGCGCTTTGCGCTGTGTCTTACACCTCGTTTGATGCGGCGCTGGTGTGGGTCCGGAAGTACGGCAGGGGGGCGTTGTTGGTTAAGACGGATATTGAGGCGGCGTTTCGTCTTTTGCCGGTACACCCGGACAGCTTTGCTTTGTTGGGGTGCTGTTTGGGGGGGTCGGTTTTTTGTGGATTTGTGTTTACCTATGGGCTGCTCTGTTTCCTGTGCGTTTTTCGAGCAGTTTAGTTCCTTTTTGGAGTGGGTGGTGCGGAGTGAGTCAGGTTTGGAGTCGGTTCTACATTACCTGGACGACTTCCTTTTTTTGGGCCCGGCTGGGTCTAGGGTATGTGCGATTTTGCTGCGGGAAATGGAGCGGGTGTTGGGTTGGTTTGGCGTCCCGTTGGCGCCTGAAAAGACGGAAGGCCCGTCTACCTCGGTTAAATTTTTGGGCATAGTGATCGACACGGTAGCCATGGAGTGTCGGCTGCCCGAGGATAAGCTGGGAGAACTGAGGGAGGCGGTGGGGAGGGCATGTCGGGTTCGCAAGTTGCAACTGCGGGAGGTCCAATCTTTGTTGGGCCGTCTCAATTTTGCGTGCCGGATCATGCCTATGGGGCGTGTTTTTTGCAGGCGTCTCGCTGCGGCTACGGCGGGTGTCTCGCGGCCTAAACACTATGTGCGGCTGTCGGCTGGGTTGCGGGCGGACCTGGGGGTGTGGCAGGATTTTCTGAGTCGGTATAATGGCCGTTCAGTGGTGATGGGGAAGCCGGTGTCGAGTGTGGATTTGGACTTGTATACCGATGCGGCAGGGGGCTGCGGGTTTGGGGCTTTTCTTCAGGGTCAGTGGTGCGTGGGGCAATGGCCGGGTGAGTGGCAGGAGGCGGGGTTGACGAAAAACCTGGCATTCCTGGAGCTGTTCCCGATTGTGGTGGCGGTGTTTGTGTGGGGTGAGATGTTTCGCAATCGGAAGGTGTGTTTCCATTGTGATAACATGGGGGTGGTCTTGGCCATTAACAACCAGACGGCGAGTTCTCCGCCCGTGGTTACGTTGCTGCGGCATTTGGTGTTAAGGGTGTTGGAACTTAATTCACAAGTGGTGGCGTTGCATGTACCGGGGGTGGATAATGCGGTGGCTGACGCTCTCTCTCGTCTACAGTGGGACCGTTTCCGGGAATTGGCACCGGAGGCAGAGGTGACCGGCCTTCCGTGTCCGGAATGGCTGTGGCGTCTGGTTTAGAGGTGGCGCTTGCTTTGGTCGGCCGCTCAGTGTGCCAGGCCACTTGGTCGGCTTATCGGCGCTGGTGGTCAGACTGGGAGAAGATGGTGGGGCAGTTGTCAATCGCGGGCGCCCCCGCTGAATGGGAGGCGGCCTTGTTGTTTTATGTTGTAGGGCGTTTTGCGAAGGGGTGTCTCCGGCGGGAATTGGTCGACGAATGTCGGCCTTGGCATTTTGGTTTAAAGTTCGGGGTTTGCCGGATGTTTCTAAGTCGTTTTTGGTGCGACAGGCGTTGAGAGGGTTTCAGAAAGGGGCGGTGTCCAGGGATGTGAGGCGCCCAGTGACTTTTCCGCTTTTGTGTCAGTTGGGGGTGGCGTTGGGGGAGACATGTTTTTCGGATTATGAGTGTCGCTTGTTTCGGCTGGCGTTTGCGTTGGCGTTTTTTGGGGCGTTTCGTATTTCGGAACTGGTGGCGCCTAGTAGGCGGCGTGTTGGGGGTTTGCTTTTTTCCGATGTGAGTCTGGCTGATGGGGTGTTGCGATGTTTTTTGCGCTATTCTAAGACGGATCAGGTGGGTCGTGGGGCGACTGTGTGTTTGGCGGCTTTGCGGGGTTCGGATATGTGTCCGGTTTTTTGTTATGCCGCATTTTTGGAAGTTCGAACGGGGGTTGTGGGTCCTCTATTGGTGCATGTGGACGGGGGGTTCTTGTCGCGTTTTCAATTTGTTGGGGTTTTTCGGAAATGTTTGGAGATGGTGGGTTGCGGTGCGAGGGAGTATAGCTCTCATTCGTTCCGCATCGGGGCGGCCACCGAGGCGTCTCGGTGGGGCTTGGGGCCTGACGTCATTCGGCGGATCGGGAGGTGGGAGTCGGAGAGGTTTCAACTGTATGTTCGTCCTCATTTGGTGTGAGTGCTGTGTGTTTGGGAGTGCGGTTGGTAGTTTGTTCTTGTTGCTTTTGTCTTTCAGGTGCTGGCCTGGGACTGGTTTGGATTGTCGGCCACTCATATGTGGTGAGGGGCGGGGTGAGGGCTGGTGTTCGCCCGGCGGGCCGCCAGTTGGGCTTGGAGAGTTCGGCAGGACAGGTGCGTTGGTCGGGGAAGGGGGGAATGAGGTGGGCGGAGCTGTTGGCCAGGGTTCAGTTCTTTGTCCATTTGGATAGGGCCACCGATGTCCTGGTTATACACCTGGGTGGGAATGATTTGGGTGTGCGGAGATCGCGCGATCTGATCAGGGACATCAAGATGGACTTGTTCAGGTTGTGGTCGTCCTTTCCTGGCCTGATTGTTGTGTGGTCCGAGATGGTGGCTAGGCGCAAGTGGAGGCAGGCCCGTTCGGTGGTGGCTTTAAATAGGGCTCGGATTAAGGTTAATAAGGTTGTTAGCAAATTCGTGGCCCGGAATGGGGGACTGGTGGTGTGACATCGGGAATTGGAGGGGGGCCCTTTGGAGTTCATGGCTGAGGATGGGGTCCACCTCAATGTTTTGGGAATGGATCTATGGATTTTGGAGATTCGAGAGGTAGTGGAAAGAGCCCTTAGTTTGTGGAGGAACGGTGACTAGTGAGGTGTCACTTGTCGCCGTTGTGGCGGTGGCAGGAGAGAGACCTGGAGGTACATGTGGATGGCATGGAGGTGATGGGATACAGTGTGGAGGTGGGCTGGGAGCGGTTCCCAGCCCGATGGAGAAATTCTTCAAGGGGACATGGGTCCCAGGATGGTCGGGGGGCCTAACAAAATGGTGCTCCTGTGCAGGTGCTCACGGCTAGGAGTAAGGGAGGCCCCATTCTAGTTTGGGCTCGGTAACAGCGCCTTCAGGTCCTCCTCCTCATGTATTAGGGACATGTTAACTTATGTTAAATTATGTTTAAGGATGTTTATACAATGTTTATGTATGATGTTCATACTATAGTTGCATTACAACGTTTTAATTGTGTTATTTAATAAAGGGGCTGCTGTGGCCTTGTTACCACCAACATTGTGTCTGTCGTGTTTAAGGTAAGGGGTTGTTATGGGGACAAAGGGGTTGGTGGGAGGTAGGTTACAGCAGCTATAATATCCCCTAGTCATGACTATTTGACAGATTTACTGCCCTGGCAACCTAGCATCTTCTGGGGAGACTTACTCCACAGTTTTACCACTCTTACAGTAAAGAACCAGCTCTAGAACAAACTTCCCAGGAAAGCCCTATCTCTGACAGTAAAGAACCTTCTCCAGATTGTACAACCCCACAAATTCATCTTTCCTACAGTAAAGAATCAGCTTCAGAAGTTATTATCCTGCAGATTCATTGCTCTTACAGTAAAGAATAAAATACATTTCTAAATTAAGAATATAGACATATAACATAAAATAGATATAATAATTCAATACAATGTTATGAACACAGTGACTAAGTTGCAGCAATACCTAAATTTGCCCACTAGAGGGAAGTATATCGCCCCAGTACACAACAGTATTCAAACTCAAATCAAGATGGCCGCAAACATATCAACAGGATGTAACATACATGTGACTGGTATAATGTGACATGAAACATGGTAAGAAATGAAATAGTTACCGGTGCTACTTAAACTTACAGAAATTATGTATAGCAGTGGTCTCAAATTGTGACCCTCCAGATGATGCAAAACTTCAACTCCCAGCATGCCTGGACAGCCAAAAGCCTGTCTTCCTTCTCCAAAGGATCCACACTGTCTCTGAAAGGTAAATCAAGGCTTCCCTCTTAAGTCATCCTTTTGTGCAGTGGTCTCAAACTGTGGCCCTCTGGATGTTGCAAAACTTCAACTCACAGCATGCCCGGACAGCCGTTGGCTGTCCGGGCATGCTGGGAGTTGAAGTTTGGCAACATCTGGAGGGTCACAATTTGATACCACTGATTTACAGCAAAACTTAGCCTGAGACAATGATAACTTATTATTATTGGTGGTTATGCAAAGGGGAATTTTGCACCCGTAACCTATCATTTGGATAAAAATTTGAACCAAAAGGACTTTAAAGGGGTGTTCTAGAATTTTTTTTTGACTGTGCCACAGGGGCTGTAAAGTTAGAGTAGTTCATAATATAGTGTCTGTACCTTTTTTTGCCCCAAGGTTTATTTTTAACAGCATACAAAATGACTGTCATCTCAGGTTTTCCCAGGTTGCAATGCAACCCGAGACATTACATCATTAGTAGGTAATGACAGGGACCCTGTCTGCGTAAAGGAGTTCTGTAGTTAAACTTAACTTATCCCCTATCCAAAGGATCGCTGGAGGGGTCCCACAATCTCCTGAACAGGACCCCAGCAGTTTGCTGGAAGGGGGTGTGCCAACATGGAGCGGCGTCCGGTGCCATCCATTTTAACCTTGAGGACCAGGCCAATTTTATTTTAGCGTTTTCGTTTTTTCCTTCTCGCCTTCTAAAATCCATAACTCTTTTATATTTCCATCTACAGACCCATATAAGGTTTTGTTTTTTGCGTGACCAATTGTACTTTGTAATGAAATCTCTCATTTTACCATAAAATGTACGGCGAACCCCCCAAAAAAAAAATTTAGGGAGGAAATTTTAATGAAAACCCAAATTTTGCACATTTTGGAGGGTTTTGTTTTCACACCGTACACTTTACGGTAAAAATGACCTGTGTTCTTTATTCTGTGGGTCAATACGATTAAAATGATACCCATGGCTAAATATTTTTGTACCAAATTAGTCATCTAAAATCGCCCTATTTTGACCACCTATAACTTTTTTTCATTTTTCCGTACATAGGGCGGTATGAGGGCAAATTTTTTGCGCCGTCATCTGTACTTTTTATCGATACTACATTTGCATATATAAAACTTTTAGATAATTTTTTATGATTTTTTTTTATAAAATGTGACAAAAAAGCAGCATTTTTGGATTTTTATTTTATTTTTTACGTTTACGCCATTCACTGTACAGGATCATTAACATTATATTTTGATAGTTCGGCCATTTACACATGCGGTGATACCAAATATGTTTATAAAAAAAATTACGCTTTTTTTTGAGGGGTAAAATGGGAAAAACTGACAATTTAAATTTTTATTGGGGGAGGGGATTTTTCACTTTTTTTTTTACTTTTTATTTTTACATTTTTCAACTTTGTTTTTAAACTTTTTATGTCCAGCGCTGCTTGCGATCCGATCATCCATTTAAAGTACCGCACTGCCGCAGATGCCGTGATCTGTATTGATCACGGCATCTGAGGGGTTAATGGCGGACATCCGCGCGATCGCAGATGTCGGCCATTACCTGCGGGTCCCCGGCTGCTGCTAGCAGCCGGAACCTGCCGTGTATGATGCGAGCACCGTTTCGATGCTCGCGGTCATACACAGGACGTAAATGTACGTCCTGGTGCGCGAAGTACCGCCAAACCAGGATGTACATTTACGTCCGTGGTCGTTAAGGGGTTAAGGTATTTCTGTTCAGAACGTTGTTAGTGACTGCAGACTCAATAAAGTTATATCTGGACAGAAATCTATAAACTCATCCAAAATCATTAGGGCAGAACGTATTACGTCACCAAATTACACTGATTTTACTGACCAACAGGTGGCGCTCTTGACTAAGATTTGTCTAAAATGATTCCCTAGAGATGAATGGGTTACTACAAAGTAAAAAGCCGCCTCATGTCAGTATCCATTGACTATTAAGAACTATTGTTAGCCGGATTACATCTCCACATTTGGTGCAAACAGTTTGTAGATATTGTGGGATTTCCCAAGTGCTAAATGTAATTGTGACGTAATTTATCTCATCGGAAAAGAATCTAATAATTAGCGTCTGGTAAGAAATAGATCTTATATAATAGATTTATAATCTACAGACACTATTCACCGCAAAAAATCAGACATGAGATTATATACATGATAAAATGATAGATGGATTACTAAATAGATTACAAACGACCATAATGATAATAATAATAATACAAATAATAATAACAATGATAATAATAATACAAATAATAACAATGATAATAATACAAATAATAATAACAATGATAATAATAATACAAATAATAATAAAAATAATAATAACAATAATAAACATAATTACAATGATAATAATAATGTTAATAATAAAAATATAAAAAATAATGAAAATAATAATAATAATAATGGGTATAACTACTATTATAAAGAGAAAGGTTCATATACAGTCATGGCCGTAAATGTTGCAGTAACACAGGTTTTGCTATACACATGTTTATTCCCTATGTGTGTATATATATATATATATATATAGATCTCCTCTCCTCTGTATATATATATAGATCTCCTCTCCTCTGTATATATATATATATAGATCTCCTCTCCTCTGTATATATATATTGCAGTAACACAGGTTTTGCTATACACATGTTTATTCCCTATGTGTGTATATATATATATAGATCTCCTCTCCTCTGTATATATATATATATATATATATAGATCTCCTCTCCTCTGTGTATATATATATATAGATCTCCTCTCCTCTGTATATATATATAGATCTCCTCTCCTCTGTGTATATATATATATAGATCTCCTCTCCTCTGTATATATATATATAGATCTCCTCTCCTCTGTGTATATATATATATATATATATATATATATATATAGATCTCCTCTCCTCTGTGTATATATATATAGATCTCCTCTCCTCTGTATATATATATAGATCTCCTCTCCTCTGTGTATATATATATAGATCTCCTCTCCTCTGTATATATATATAGATCTCCTCTCCTCTGTGTATATATATATATATATATATATATATATATATATAGATCTCCTCTCCTCTGTATATATATATATAGATCTCCTCTCCTCTGTATATATATATATAGATCTCCTCTCCTCTGTATATATATATATAGATCTCCTCTCCTCTGTATATATATATAGATCTCCTCTCCTCTGTATATATATATATATATATAGATCTCCTCTCCTCTGTATATATATATATTGCAGTAACACAGGTTTTGCTATACACATGTTTATTCCCTTTGTGTGTATATATATATAGATCTCCTCTCCTCTGTATATATATATATATAGATCTCCTCTCCTCTGTATATATATATATATATATATATATATATATATATATTTATAGATCTCCTCTCCTCTGTATATATATATAGATCTCCTCTCCTCTGTATATATATATATATATATATATATATATATATATAGATCTCCTCTGTATATATATATAGATCTCCTCTCCTCTGTATATATATATATATATATATATAGATCTCCTCTCCTCTGTATATATATATATATATATATATATATATATATAGATCTCCTCTCCTCTGTGTATATATATATATATAGATCTCCTCCCCTCTGTATATATATATATATATATATAGATCTCCTCTCCTCTGTATATATATATATATAGATCTCCTCTCCTCTGTATATATATATATAGATCTCCTCTCCTCTGTATATATATATAGATCTCCTCTCCTCTGTATATATATATATATATATATATATATATATATATATAGATCTCCTCTCCTCTGTATATATATATATAGATCTCCTCTCCTCTGTATATATATATATAGATCTCCTCTCCTCTGTATATATATATTGCAGTAACACAGGTTTTGCTATACACATATTTATTCCCTTTGTGTATATATATAGATCTCCTCTCCTCTGTATATATATATATATATATATAGATCTCCTCTCCTCTGTATATATATATATATATATAGATCTCCTCTCCTCTGTATATATATATAGATCTCCTCTCCTCTGTATATATATAGATCTCCTCTCCTCTGTATATATATATATAGATCTCCTCTCCTCTGTATATATATATATATATAGATCTCCTCTCCTCTGTATATATATATATAGATCTCCTCTCCTCTGTATATATATATATAGATCTCCTCTCCTCTGTATATACATATAGATCTCCTCTCCTCTGTATATATATAGATCTCCTCTCCTCTGTATATATATATAGATCTCCTCTCCTCTGTATATATATATATATATATATATATATATAGATCTCCTCTGTATATATATATAGATCTCCTCTCCTCTGTATATATATAGATCTCCTCTCCTCTGTATATATATATATAGATCTCCTCTCCTCTGTATATATATATATATATATATATAGATCTCCTCTCCTCTGTATATATATATATATATATATAGATCTCCTCTCCTCTGTATATATATATATTGCAGTAACACAGGTTTTGCTATACACATATTTATTCCCTTTGTGTGTATATATATATATATATATATATAGATCTCCTCTCCTCTGTATATATATATATATAGATAGATCTCCTCTCCTCTGTATATATATATATATATATATATATATATATAGATCTCCTCTCCTCTGTATATATATGTATTGGAACTAAACCAAAAAAGGAGGAAAAAAAGCAATTTGGACATAATGTCACCAAACTCCAAAAATGGTCTGGACACAATTATTGGCACCTTTCATAATTGTGGATAAATAAGATTGTTTCCAGCCTGTGATGTTCCTTTATACTCACCTGGGGCAAGTAACAGGTGTGGGCAATATAACAATCACACCTGAAAGCAGATAAAAAGGAGAGAAGTTCACTTAGTCTTTGCATTGTGTGTCTGTGTGTGTCACACTAAGCATGGACAACAGAAAGAGGAGAAGAGAACTGTCGGAGGACTTGGGAACCAAAATTGTGGAAAAATATCAACAATCTCCAGGTTACAAGTCCATCTCCAGAGATCTAGATTTGTCTTTGTCCACAGTGCGCAACATTATCAAGAAGTTTACAACCCATGGCGCTGTAGATAATCTCCCTGGGCGTGGATGGAAGAGAAAAACTGATGAAAGGTGTCACTGCAGGATAGTCCGGATGGTGGATAAGCAGCCCCAAACAAGTTCCAAAGATATTCAAGCTGTCCCGCAGGCTCAGGGAGCATCAGTGTCAGTGCGAACTATCCGTCCACATTTATATGAAATGAAACGCTATGGAGGAGACCCAGGAGGACCCCACTATGGAGGAGACCCAGGAGGACCCCATTATGGAGGAGACCCAGGAGGACTCCACTATGGTGGAGACCCAGGAGGACCCCACTAGGGAGGAGACCCAGGAGGACCCCACTATGGAGGAGACCCAGGAGAACTCCACTATGGAGGAGACCCAGGAGGACCCCACTATGGAGGAGACCCAGGAGGACCCCACTATGGAGGAGACCCAGGAGAACTCCACTATGGAGGAGACCCAGGAGGACCCCACTGCCCCACTGGAGGTCAATGATGTTTTGGGGTGTTTTGCTGCCTCTGGCACTTAAATGTGTACAAGACATCATGAAATCTGAGGATTACCAATGGATTTTGGGTCACACTGTACAGCCCAGTGTCAGAAAGCTGGGTTTGTGTCCGAGATCTTGGGTTTTACAGCAGGACAATGACCCCAAACATACGTCAAAAAGCCCCAGAAATGGATGACAACAAAGCGCTGGAGAGTTCTGAAGTGTCAGCAATGAGTCCAAATCTAAATCCCATTGATCACCTGTGGTGAGATCTTATAATTACTGTTGGGAAAAGGCGCCTTCCAATAAGAGACCGGGAGCAGTTTGTAAAGGAAGAGTGGTCCAACATTCCGGCTGAGAGGTGTAAGAAGCTTATTGATGCTTATAGGAAGAGTGGTCCAACATTCCGGCTGAGAGGTGTAAGGAGCTTATTGATGGTTATAGGAAGAGTGCTCCAACATTCCGGCTGAGAGGTGTAAGAAGCTTATTGGTGGTTATAGGAAGAGTGGTCCAACATTCCGGCTGAGAGGTGTAAGAAGCTTATTGGTGGTTATAGGAAGACACTGATTTCACTTATTTTTTTCCAAAGGGTGTGCAACCAGATATTAAGTTAAGGGGCCAATAATTGTGTCCGGCCCATTTTTGGAGTTTGGTGACATTATGTCCAATTTGCTTTTTTTCCTCCTTTTTTGGTTTAGTTCCAATACACACAAAGGGAATAAACATGTGTATAGTAAAACCTGTGTTACTGCAATATATATATATATACAGAGGAGAGGAGATCTATATATATATATATATACAGAGGAGAGGAGATCTATCTATATATATACAGAGGAGAGGAGATCTATATATATATATATATATATATATATATATACAGAGGAGAGGAGATCTATATATATATACACAGAGGAGAGGAGATATATATATATATATATATATATATACAGAGGAGAGGAGATCTATATATATATATATATATATATATATATATATACACAGAGGAGAGGAGATCTATATATATATATACAGAGGAGAGGAGATCTATATATATATATATATATATATACAGAGGAGAGGAGATCTATATATATATACACAGAGGAGAGGAGATATATATATATATATATATATATATATATACAGAGGAGAGGAGATCTATATATATATATATATATATATATATATACACAGAGGAGAGGAGATCTATATATATATACATAGAGGAGAGGAGATCTATATATATATACACAGAGGAGAGGAGATCTATATATATATATATATACAGAGGAGAGGAAATCTATATATATATACAGAGGAGAGGAGATCTATATATATATACACAGAGGGAATAAACCTGTGTTACTTCAATCCTTTCCTGTGAGAAATACTTCATTATATAGAGACATTTCAGGGGGGACAACATTTACGGCCATGACTGCGTGTATATATATATATATATATATATATATATATATATATATATATATATCCATATCCCACATTGTGTTTGTGTAGACATTTCTGAATTGAAGTAGACTTTAATACACATTCCAATGTCTTTTTCTCAGACCATAAAACTTGTTATCAGAACAGAATCAAATGGATTCCCCGCACCTACAGATCACACGTGAGGCCTTGGAATTTATATGGGAAAATTTGCCCTTTACTCTCAGATTCTCTGCTACTACAGTAAAGACTCAGGTCCTAAGGTGACTATTAGAGATGAGCGAACTTTTCTAAAATTCGATTCGGCCGATTCGCCGAATTTTCCGGAAAAGTTTGTTTTGATCCGAATTTTTTTGCGGCGAATCTATATTAAAAAAGGCTATTTCTAGCCTACATACAGCCTCTATGGGTATACAACACATATGGAGTGTGCTGGGGTAGTGAAATAATACTGTTATTCAGAATAACATGCAGATTACCGGCATCGCTCTTAGAATCACTGCCGCACAGCAGCACAATGACAGAGCCTGGTGGTGGCATCAGAGTGAGGAGACCATATAGTGGCTGAATGACACAGTGTGGAGGTGTTGGCAGCATGAGGAGACCATATAGTGGCTGAATGACACAGTGTGGAGGTGTTGGCAGCATGAGGAGACCATATAGTGACTGAATGACACAGTGTGGAGGTGTTGGCAGCATGAGGAGACCATATAGTGACTGAATGACACAGTGTGGAGGTGTTGGCAGCATGAGGACACCATATAGTGGCTGAATGACACAGCGTGGAGGTGTTGGCAGCATGAGGAGACCATATAGTGGCTGAATGGCACAGCGTGGAGGTGTTGGCAGCATGAGGAGACCATATAGTGGCTGAATGACACAGTGTGGAGGTGTTGGCAGTATGAGGAGACCATATAGTGGCTGAATGACACAGTGTGGAGGTGTTGGCAGCATGAGGAGACCATATAGTGGCTGAATGACACAGTGTGGAGGTGTTGGCAGCATGAGGACACCATATAGTGGCTGAATGACACAGCGTGGAGGTGTTGGCAGCATGAGGAGACCATATAGTGACTGAATGACACAGCATGGAGGTGTTGGCAGCATGAGGACACCATATAGTGGCTGAATGACATAGCGTTGAGGTGTTGGCAGCATGAGGAGACCATATAGTGACTGAATGACACAGTGTGGAGGTGTTGGCAGCATGAGGAGACATATAGTGGGTGAATGACACAGTGTGGAGGTGTTGGCAGCATGAGGAGACCATATAGTGGCTGAATGACACAGCATGGAGGTGTTGGCAGCATGAGGAGACCATATAGTGGGTGAATGACACAGTGTGGAGGTGTTGGCAGCATGAGGAGACATATAGTGGGTGAATGACACAGTGTGGAGGTGTTGGCAGCATGAGGAGACCATATAGTGGCTGAATGACACAGTGTGGAGGTGTTGGCAGCATGAGGAGACCATATAGTGGCTGAATGACACAGCGTGGAGGTGTTGGCAGCATGAGGAGACCATATAGTGGCTGAATGACACAGTGTGGAGGTGTTGGCAGCATGAGGAGACCATATAGTGGCTGAATGACACAGCGTGGAGGTGTTGGCAGCATGAGGAGACCATATAGTGGATGAATGGGACAGCCCGGAGTTGCCAGCAGCATGAGTAGGCACTAGGCCTTCACAATCCCTAAGATTAAAAGATGAATTTAAGAAATTTAAACCGAAGATTTTGGATAGCGGGTGCTACCTATGAGAAAATTTGAAGTTCCCAGACCCAGGCCCAACAGCGGCATCAGTAACCCGTATATTGCCTGAATGACACAGCCTGGAGTTGGCTGATGCACGAGTACTAGTATTGCTCGTGAATATTCGCAATACGAATTTTATTCGCGAATATCGCATATTCGCGAATTCGCGAATATTCGCGAATATAGCACTATATATTCGTAATTACGAATATTCTTTTTTTTTAATTTTTTTTTTTTTTTTTTTCTTACAGTACACATCACAGTGATCACCCCTCTCTGCTTCCAGCTTGTGTGGTGTAAAGAAGGCTCTAATACTACTGTGTGAGACTGGTGTGCGAATTTTCGCATATACGAAAATTTGAATATGCTAATTTTCGCATATGTGAATTTTTGCATATGCGAAAATAAACGCAAATATTCGCGAATATATGACGAATATTCGTCCATATATTCGCGAATATTCGCGAATTCGAATATGGCCTATGCCGCTCAACACTAACGAGTACACACCAGGGCTTCACAATCCCTCCAAAATAACACCACAATTTTAGAAATTTTTGAAAAAGATTTTGGATAGCGGTTGCTACCTATGAGAAAATTTGAAATTAACAGACCCAGGCCCAGCAGCGCCATCATTTTTTTATTTGAAATTTAACACAAACTTTGCGTGTCCCGGACCCCAGCGTGTGGGTACGAAGGACCAAATCCAACAAGCCCCCACAGGGCTCATGTGGCCGTGAGATTTAGGCGAAACGTCTCAATTGCCCTGACCGGCCATTGTTTCCAAGACTTCTCGCCAAGGCAAACCATGGGAAGAACAGCGTGACACCGCCGTGCCCTGCACACATGGTATGCTGAAGGGCCACTGAGACTTGTCCGGGCAGTGGAGGCTTAAGACACAGTGGAGGATGTGGAGGCTGAGTAGCACATTGTCACAGGACCAACGGGCTGACAGAGTGTAGCAGGAAGCAGCATTGAGTACACACCAGGGCTTCAGAATCCCAAAGAAAAACAACCATTTTAAAAATAATTTTAAGAATATTTAGGACAGCGGGTGCTAACTATATGTTGCCTGAATGACACAGCCTGGAGTTGGCTGATGCATGAGTACACACTAGGGCTTCACAATCCCTCAAAAAAAACACAACAATTGTAGAAATTTATGAAGAAGACTTTTGGATAGCGGGTGCTACCTATGAGAAAGACCACAGACCAAGGCCCAGCAGCGCCATCAGTAAACCATATAGTGCCTGAATGACACAGGCTGGAGTTGGCTGATGCATGAGTACGCACCAAAGCTTCACAATCCCTAATAAAAAAGACAAACATTTTTGACGAAAAATTTTAACAAAAATTTCGGACATTGAGTGCTCTCTATATATTACCAGAATGACGCAGCCTGGAGTTGGCTGCAGCATGAGGAGACCATTGAAATGTGTGACTTTTTTATTTGAAATTTAAATCAAAATTTGTGTCCCGGACCCCGCCGTGTGGGTACAAAGGACCTAATCTCACAAGCACCCACAGGGCTCATGTGGCCGTAAGATGTAGGCGCAACGTCTCCATAGCCCTGACCGGCCATTTTTGTTTTTTTTACCTTTGTTTAAGAACAAGCGCATATCCAAGAGTTCAGAACACTCTATAATGCAGGACGGCGGACCACCAAAAGACCTTCTTCTATAAAATAATTTTTAATGAAATGAAGAAGCAGAGTTCATCCCTCTGCTTATTTTTTTTTTAAATTTTACTTAAAAAATCACACGCAACAATCGTTCAATGATTTAATGGTTATTATTGTGGAAATTCAAGTTTATTACTGTGATAATTTTCAGAAAATTTGAAAAAAACACTACCCAAGAGTGTTTAATAACCCCATACATTGCAACATAAATGTTGAAATTTTAATTAAGCATGTATGTATTTCAAAAATCCTAAAATTAAAGGCCCAAGCCCAGAAGCATCAGGAAGTCAAGTACTTCCTGAAAGACACAGGAGCAGTCAGGAGTAGGCATCAGCAGTACCCAAGAGGCTTTAATAACCCCTTACATTGCACGATCACTCGCAAGATCGAGCAATAACAGGTGTGTTATGCCCTCAGATGTCCGGGGCTGCACGCGCGCTACACTGAACGGACCAGCGTGTGTCTATCTTTCACCGACAGGTGCGGGTAACCCGCTGAACCCCCTTCGCGATAGGGATCAGGGATTGCAATTATTTGCCAGGAAAGAAGAATCACAACTAAGCACCGGTCATAAGCTCGGGTTCATTAAGTCCCTGCCCTTTGTACACACCGCATGTCTCTACTACCGATTGGATGGTTTAGTGAGGTCCTCGGCCCCAGCGGGGTTGGAGAAGGCCCTAGCAGAGCGCCGAGATTTGAAAGATCATTGTTGAAATTAGCATTAAGCATGTATTAGCTACTGCTAAACTTCCAAAAATTTAAGGCCCAAGGCCTGAGGCATCAGGGAGGCAATTATTTCCTGAAAGACACAGAATGAGTCAGGAGCAGTCAGTCATTCGCAGTACCCAAGAGGGTTTCATAACCAACCCCTTACATTTAAAGATCAATATTGAAATTTGCATTAAACATGTATTTAGCTACTGCAAAACATCCAAAAATAGAAGGCCCAAGGCCTGAGGCATCAGGGAGGCAAGTAGTTCCCGAAAGACACAGAATGAGTATGGAGCAGGCATTCGCATTACCCAAGAGGGTTTCATAACCCCTTACATTAAAAGATCAATGTTGACATTTTCATTAAGCATATATTTAGCTACTGCTAAACATCCAAAAATTAAAGGCCCAAGGCCAGAAGCATCAGTGAGGCAAGTAGTTCCTGAAAGACACAGGATGAGCCAGGAGCAGGCAATCGCAGTACCAAAGAGGGTTCCATAACCCTAATTGATAACCCAAGAGAGTTTCATAACCAACCATAATTGGGAAATGTTGGTGTAGCAGCATGGTCAATCTACTCTGAGGCATCTGGCATTGGTAGCTGGAAATCCTGGCTGATCCATCCCTGATTCATCTTAACAAACGTCAGTCTCTCCACATTTTTGGTGGACAGACAAGTTCGCCTTGGGGTGACTATGGCCCCGGCCGCACTAAACACCCGCTCTGATGGCACACTACTGGCTGGGCAGGACAGCTTTTCCAGGGCAAACTCTGCTAGTTGTGGCCATAAATCAAGTTTGGCTGCCCAGAAGTCCAGCGGATCTTCAATGGTTGTTGGCATGGCCATGTCAAGGTATGCCACCACCTGTTGGTTAAGGTCCTGCTCCATGTCTACCTGCTGCTGATGAGTTGCTTCACTATGTGGGTGAAGACAGCTACTCATCAGCGACTGTAGACTCAGGCTGCTGCTGATTGAGCTGGTACTGCTCCTGCCACCCCTCCCCTCCCCCGCCATGGCAGAGGAAGGTGAGCGCAGAGGGCCCCCCGAGTCAGACCTGCGAGTGGATGGACAATGTGGCCGATAGGCATCAGCCAACTGACTACGTAGAATGTCTCTGTAGTTAGGTCAGTTTGTCCTCCCTCTCAGTGGGTGTAAAAAAGGCCCCCATTTTGGGACGGTAGCGAGGGTCTAATAAGGTGGAGATCCAGAAGTCATCCCGCTGACGAATTTTAACAATTCGGGGGTCACTAAGCAAGCAACTGAGCATGCATCGTGCCATTTGCGCCAGTGACTTGGAGGGACTACCTGCCTCCATCTCCACTGCATACTGCCACGGTGTGTCTGGGTCCTCTGTCTCAACTTCCTCATAACCCTCCAGCTCCTCTGGCTGCTCCTGCTCCTCCTCTCCTGTCCGAAGACTAGAAACACCGGCCATCTCATCCAACCTAAACAGTGCTCTGCTCAGCCCCTCATCATCCTCCTCCTCCAGTTCAGCCCCCACAGGGATCATGTAGCCTGGAGATGTAGGTGCAACTTCTCCATTGCCGTGACCAGCCATGGTTTCAATAATTTGTTGTAGGAAATGTAGGAGTGGAATTACGTCGTGCATAGCGTAATCCAGGCGACTCACAAATAATGTGGCTTCCTCAAAGGGCCTCAGCAAACGGCAGGTGTCACATATGAGCTGCCACTGGTTCACATTGAAGTTACACAGGGGAGTACTCCTATCTGCTTGGAACATCAAGAAATCGGTGATGGCTTTTCATTGTGCATATAGTCTGTCCAACATATGGAGGGTGGAATTCCAACGTGTGGCAATGTCACAAATAAGACTATGTTGTGGGATACCGTTCTGACGCTGCAGCTCAAGGAAGGTGTGCTTGGCGGTGTACGAGTGGCTGAAGTGCATGCACAGTTTCCTTCCCATTTTCAGGATGTTTTGCAAATGGGGTGAAGACTTGAGGAAGTACTTGACAACCAGATTCAACACGTGTGCCATGCAGGGCACATGTTTCACACTTCCTTGTCGCAGCGCGGACACAATGTTCTTCCCGTTGTCTATCACCATGGTTCCCATTTCCCGATTTTGTGGAGTAAGCCATACTTGGATTTCTTTACGAATGAACTTTAGCAGTTCCTCCCCTGTGTGACTCCGTTTGCCAAGGCAAACCATGTGAAGAACAGCTTGACACCGCCGTGCCCTACACACACGGTACGATGAATGGCCACCGAGATTTGGACGTGCAGTGGAGGCCGAGGACACGGTGGAGCATGAGGAGGCGGCGTCGCACACTGTAACAGGACCAATTGCCTGGGAGCGAGAGCGTGGAGGAGGAAGCGGTGTGACCTGTCCAAATTGCTGTTGTGGCTGTGCAGGAACCACATTTACCCAGTGGGCCGTAAAAGACAAGTATTGTCCCTGCCCGTAATTACAGCTCCACACGTCGGCGCTGCCGTGCACTTTTGAACATACCGACAGGCTCAAGGACTGGCCCACCTTCTCTTGTACAAACTTATGCAGGGCTGGCACTGTCTTCTTCGCAAAGAAATGACGGCTTGGTACTCTCCACCTCGGTTCGGCACAAGCCATCAATTCCCTGAAAGGTGCAGAGTCCACCACTTGAAAAGGGAGGGACTGCAACACCAGCAACTTGGACAGGAGCACATTCAACTTCTGCGCCATTGGATGAGTCGGCGCATACTGTTGTCTCTTGGACATGGCTTTGCCGATGGATTGTTGGCGGAATGGCTGACTAAAAGCGGGAGAAGCAAGAGCGACAGAAGAAGGGTTTGACACACAGCTCCCTTTGGCTGAGGTGGTGGAGCCTTGGCTGGATGAAGGAGGGAGCGGATGGCCACTGGGTGATGCAGCAGGCTGGACCACTGCATCGGAGCCACGGTTCTCCCAGGCCACTTTATGGTGGCGAAGCATCTGTTGACGCAGGGCTGTGGTGCCGACATTGGGACCCTGGCCACGCTTCACCTTCTGCCGACAAATCTTGCATGTGGCTACATGAACCTCCTCCGGATGCCTGATGAAAAACTTCCACACCGCCGAGTAGCTGATTTTCCCACCCGCAGTCCGCACTAATTGACTGCTACTGACGCCGTCTCCTGGAACCCCTGTTCCACTACCTCCCAGAAAGGTAGGCTGCCACGAAGCAGGTGGTCTACCCCCGGGCACACTTGGCTCCTGAATTTCCACTACTGCCACAATGCTGACTGCCAACCGTGCTACCGCCTTGCTGCCTCAAGGGTAACCTGCAACTCTCTTCTCCTGATGATGATGAAGCCCCTTCTGCACCCGGCTCCCAATTGCGATCGGCTTCATCATCATCATCATCATCATCAACAGTTGTGTGCACGTCACTGATGTCCTCCTCAGGTTCCCCAACAGTGTCTGCTTCAGGACCCTGAACACTTCCAACACCGCCTCCCACGTCACTCTCCGCATCACTACTTGGCCGCCTAGCGGAGCCAGAGGCGCATGTCTCCTCCCCTTCTTGGCTGTCCAGTAGCTGCTGACTGTCCTCTATTAGATCGTCCTCAGTAAATAGTGGAGCTGAACCCACAGCATAAGATACTTCTTTAGGAGAGGGAACAGCATAGGACAAAGGCAATGGGAGGACAGGGACTGCTCCCGGGCCATGCCAAATAAGGGTTGTGTCTGAGGAACCCACCGACTGTTGACTGGGGGTGTTAGATGTCACTTGTGATGATGTGGATGAGTGTGTTAACCAATCGACGACGGCAGATGAGTTGCTGGTGGAGACACGACCGCTGGCTGATAACAGGAGCTCAGGCCTCTCGCTGCGACTCCTGCTGCCACTCGCCCCAAGTCTGCTGCCAACTCTGCCTGAAGTATTTAGGCCTCTGCCCCTTCTCTGTGCACGTCCTGGCACTTCTCTGCCTGACATACTTAGTGCGTTTATGAGGGTATTACAATACGCTACACTACTCTTTAAACAGTATTTGTCCAGAACAGCAGCAGGTGATTACTTACGGCTGTCCTTGAACAGTATATAGGCCCTTTACAGATTAACAGGTATAAAATGTTACACTACTTGTATTTACGTATGCGGTATGTACTGATGAGGGCAGTAATATCCCTAACTATACGCAGAAAAAACTATTTATAAAAAAAAACAGCCGGTGAATAGTATTGTTTGGACTTGCACAGTGTGTAGCCCCTTGACAGATTAACAGGTACAAAATGGTACAAATGCACTACAGTCCACTGAACAATCACGTATTTGTGAACAGCAGCAGGACCCAACAGTGCAGCACCACAAAAATAAAATCCAGGGATTAAACCCTAAATTGCACTCTGTCACACAATTCTGAACAGCAGAAGATATGTGGAGCAAAAAAAATAAACTGAATCGCCCTCCCATAATCCCCTGCCCCATGTACTGACATGTGGATCCGCCATCTTAGGTCTCCAATAGCCTGGAACGCTGTAAAATGGAATTTGCATGGAGCTGCCTCACTTGTCTTGGGAGGAGATTTTAACTGTGTGTTGCCTGATGAGAGAAGAGTCTCTGGGTCTGTGAGGAAAGACAAGACTGAAGCGCAGCTGAAGAATCGAATTCAGGACAACAGATTGCAAGATGCCTGGAAAAGTCAAAATCCATCTGACCCTGGATACACCTGGGAAAGTAACATCTATAAATCCAGAATTGACTTTGTCCTTATTTCTGAAAATATAAAAATAAAAAAATCTAAACTCACAGATAATGTCTTGTCTGACCACAAACTGCTCTCTGTGGAGATTTACTTACCTGATGTCATTAACCCCTTAAGGACTCAGCCCATTTGGACCTTAAGGGCTAAGACAATTTTATTTTTACCTTTTCGTTTTTTCCTCCTCCCCTTCAAAAAATCATAACTCTTTTATATTTTCCTCCACAGACTAGTATGAGGGCTTGTTTTTTGCGCGACCAGTTGTCCGTTGTAATGCCATCACTTACTTTACCATGAAATGTATGGCGCAACCAAAAAAATACTATTTGTGTGGGGAAATTAAAAAGAAAACCGCAATTTTGCTAGTTTTGGAAGGTTTTGTTTTCACGCCGTACAATTTAAGGTAAAAATGACGCGTGTTTTCTATTTTCTGGGTCAATACGATTAAAATTATACCCATGATTATAACTTTTCTATTACTGTTGCGCTTAAAAAAAAATCGCAAACTTTTTAACCAAATTAGTACGTTTAAAATCCCCCTATTTTGAAGACCTATAACCTTTTCATTTTTCCGTATAAACGGCGGTATGAGGGCTCATTTTTTGCGCCGTGATCTGTACTTTTTATTTATACCATATTTGCTTATACAAAACTTTTATTACATTTTTTATTGATTTTTGTTTGGAATAAAATGTTATAAAAAAGCAGCTATTTTGGACTTTTTTTTTTTACGTTCACGCCGTTCACCATATGGGATCATTTACATTTTATTTTAATAGTTCGGATATTTACGCACGCGGCCATACCAAATATGTATATAAAATAATTTTTTTTACACTTTTTGGGGGTAAAATAGGGAAAATGGGACAATTAAAATTTTTATTGGGGGAGGGGGTTTTTCAAATTATTTTTTACTTTAATTTTTTTTACTTTTTTTACTTTTATTTTTACACTCTTATAGTCCCCATAGGGGACTATTTATAGCAACCATTCGATTGCCAATCCTGTTCAGTGCTATGGATAGGCATAGCACTGATCAGTATTATCGGTCATCTTCTGCTCTGGTCTGCGAGAAGGCAGTGGAGGCGGGTGAGGGGACCTCCGTCTGCCGTGCAGGATGATCGGATCGCCATGGCAGCCCTGCGGGCAATCCGATCATCCTGTTAAGTGACCACGATGCTGCAGATGCCGTGATCTGTATTGATCACGGCATCTGAGGGGTTAATGGTGGACATCCGCGGGATCGCGGGTGTCCGCCATTACCGGCGGGTTCCCTCGCTGTGATCCACAGCCGGGACCTTCCGCGCATGATGCTGGCATCGCTCCGATGCCCGCGGTTATGCTCAGGACGTAAATGTACGTCCTGGTGCGTTAAGTACCACTTCACCAGGACGTACATTTACGTCCTGCGTCGTTAAGGGGTTAAAGGGAAAGGTGTTTGGAGACTGAACACACAACTCGATGAAGACATAAAGAGAGACTTTGTTATTTATTATAAAAAACTAAAAAATCAGGGATTTGCATCAATGCTGGACCGGCGGGAGCAGGAAAAGGCCAAAATAACGCTGGTGTGAACAAAGCCAAGGAGAAGCGAAAAGGCTAAACACAAAACTGCATCGGTGTGAACATGGACCAAACTATTGTAAAGGTGAAAGAGGAGATAAAGAAAGGAAGAAAAAGGTAAAGAAATGATTTATAATGCAAAAGTGGAACATATGGAAAAAACTGAGAGTTGCTCACGCTTCTTTTTGTTAGTGTTGAGCGGCATAGGCCATATTCGAATCCGCGAATATTCGCGAATATATGGACGAATATTCGTCATATATTCGCGAATATTTGCATATTCGTAATATTCTCGTTTAATTTTCGCATGTGCGAAAATTTGCGTACACGAAAATTAACATAAATTAGCATATACAAAATTAGCATAGGTGAAAATGCGCATATGCGAAAATTCGTATGCCAGTCTCACACAGTAGTATTACAGCCTTCTTTACACCACACAAGCTGGAAGCAGAGAGGGATGATCACTGTGATGTGTACTGTGAAAAAAAAACGAATATTCGTCATTACGAACATATAGTGCTATATTAGCGAATATTCGCGAATATGCGATATTCGCTAATAAAACATTTGAGAGAGCATAGAAAATAAGCGGCACTCACCACGGACAACTAGCGACAACTTCTTTATTTCTTAGACATGCAGTAAAACATACAGGTGCAGGGAGACAGGGACGCCGGGGAATCCGGTTGACTGGTCACAGCCGTATCGTGCTTCCGCACTTCGTCAGACCATCTCATCCACTGGGAGCTCACCAGGTAAATATCTGCCGGGCTCCACCCATGGGCGGTCATTTCTGTTACATATAAGTGCAAGTGCAAAAATACAAAAACGTAGAAAACGTATAAAAACATTTAAAAACAGAAACTTAGCCGAGATTCGTAATACTGCAACAAGGACAGGATTAAAGAAATATACTTAGATCAAGTTTATCGTTCAAGCCGAGGTCTCCTTGTGCGTTCGTGCGCATTATCCATCGGGCCTCGGCTTGAACTAACAACTTGCGCCTGTCTGAACCGTCTGTACTATCAATTCTTTCAATCCCAAAGAATTTTAATGATTTTGGGTCCCCTGCATGCATATTAATTACATGATCGATCACCCTTGGTGATCTTTTCCTCGATTTAATCGAGTATAGATGTTCCCGAAATCTGTGGTGCATTGGTCTGGTAGTGCTGCCGACGTAAAATCGGCCGCAATCGCACACCAGGCCATACACCACAAATTTCGTCTTGCAACAAAAGAGATCCCTGCACTTAATATCCACACCTCCAATTGTAATGACTTTGTCACAAATCAGAGAAGGACGCCATTTGCACGCTCCACACCTGTAATTTCCTTTTGGGCTTCTAGATTGTAACCAATTTGGGTTAGATTTACTGGAGGAAAATTTACTTTTTGTAAGGACATCCCCCAAATTTTTGGCCCGTTTAAATGTAACTAAGGGCATTTCTTCACTAAAGTTGGATAGGACGGAGTCTTTTTGAATCAAATACCAGTGTTTTGATACAGCCTTTTTAATAGCTGCACTCATTGGACTGAATCTAAATGAGAAGAAGCGTTGAGGTCTCTCTCTTCTCGATCCAGGTCCATGCAACAGCATATTCCTATTTTGGCTTGATGCCCTTTTTAAAGCTGTATCCAAAACTGGTTTGGGGTACCCCCTGTCCTCCAACCTAGTGAGTAAATCTTTTGCTTGAACTTTTAAATTTTCTTCAGAACTATTAATTCTTTTTAATCTAAGTAGCTGCCCATAAGGAATGGCTGATTTTGTGTGGTCTGGGTGGTAACTAGAATAATGTAATAATGAGTTACCAGCTGTTATTTTTCTGAAACCAGACGTGGATAAACCCTCATCATTTAAGGTTACCAACACATCTAAAAATTCAAGTTGGGTAGAACTAGTTTTAAAGGTGAAACTAAGGTTCATATCATTGACAATATTCAGAAACTGGACGAAATTCTCAAAATCATCTGTGGAACTTGACCACATAACAAAGATATCGTCCACAAAGCGGACGTATCCCTTTATGTGGTTTAGAAAAGGATTAATTTCCGAGAAGACAAAGGTCTTCTCGAAGCATGCCACAAACAGATTGGCGAGGGTGCAGGCCACCGGAGTGCCCATGGCCACCCCGCCAATCTGTCTGTACCATACATCATCAAACATAAAAGTGTTGTTTTCTAACACAAAGAGTAAAGCATCACAAATAAAGTCGATGCACTGACTGCTTTTACTGGATTTACTCAATCATTTCCTAATCCACTGTACACTCAAATTCTGGGGAATATTAGTGTAAAGGGATTCAATATCAATAGAGGCTAAGATGCACCCTCTTTGCCAACTCATATTATTAAGGACAGATAGAAACTCATTAGTATCTTTAACTAAAGCAGGAACGTCTTTTAAGAGAGGTCTCAACAAATAATCTACATATTTCGATAAGAGCTCGGTGATGGACCCCACCCCGGACACTATTGGGCGTCCGGGGGGGGGGGGGGGCGCCCAAGTCCTTATGCACTTTTGGTAGGAAGTACCAACACGGGTACCTAGGGTAAGGGGGAATTAATTTTTCAGCTGTCTTCTTTGAAAGAACCTTATTGTCTACCGCTTTTCTAAGTAAAGATTGTAATTTAGATGAGATTTTTGGGGTAGGGTTTGAGGAAAGCTTTTCGTAATTTTTTAACATCCCCTAACTGACGTAATGATTCTTTAATATAGTACTCTTCCGTCATTAAGACGATGTTTCCCCCCTTATCTGCTTTCTTAAATACAACTCCCTTTAGGGAGCGCAACCAAGGAAGCGCTTCTTGTTCGTTTTTATTAAGGGGGGAGATGTCTATGGGGTATTTTAAAGCCCTTATCTCTTCTATTACTTTCATTTGAAATAGGTCTAAATTGCTTCCAGGCGATATAGGAGGACAAAAATTTGATTGTACCCCGCCAGTAAATGGAGGGGTAATCGTGCCCTGCCCTGTGTTCCAGTCAAGGTTACCCCCCAATAACTCAGCGAGGTCACGGAGACATTGCTGCTCCGCGTCCCCCGCTTCATCAAAGGGGGAGAACCCCAACGGTCCCACAAAGGCTGGGGTTTCACCTTCTGTCTTATTTTCGTCACACACTTTGTTAGAAAATAATTTTTTTAAATTTAACCTCCTGATAGCCTTAACCCCTTAACAACGCAGGACGTATATTTACGTCCTGCGCCGGCTCCCGCGATATGAAGCGGGATCGCGCCGCGATCCCGCATCATATCGTGTGGGTCCCGGCGCTAATCAACAGCCGGGAACCGCGGCTAATACCACACATCGCCGATTGCGGCGATGTGCGGTATTAACCCTTTAGAAGCGGCGGTCAAAGCTGACCGCCGCTTCTAAAGTGAAACTGAAAGTATCCCGGCTGCTCAGTCGGGCTGTTCGGGACCGCCGCGGTGAAATCGCGCCGTCCCGAACAGCTGATCGGACACCGGGAGGGCTCTTACCTGCCTCCTCGGTGTCTGATCGACGAATGACTGCTCCGTGCCTGAGATCCAGGCAGGAGCAGTCAAGCGCCGATAATGCTGATCACAGGCGTGTTAATACACGCCTGTGATCAGGATAAGAGATCAGTGTGTGCAGTGTTATAGGTCCCTATGGGACCTATAACACTGCAAAAAAAAAGTTTAAAAAAAGTGTTAATAAAGGTCATTTAACCCCTTCCCTAATAAAAGTTTGAATCACCCCCCTTTTCCCATAAAAAAAATAAAACAGTGTAAAAAATAATAAAAATAAACATATGTGGTATCGCCGCGTGCGTAAATGTCCGAACTATAAAAATATATAATTAATTAAGCCGTACGGTCAATGGCGTACGCACAAAAAAATTCCAAAGTCCAAAAAAGCATATTTTGGTCACTTTTTATAACATTAAAAAATGAATAAAAAGTGATCAAAAAGTCAGATCAAAACAAAAATCATACCAATAAAAATTTCAGATTACGGCGCAAAAAATGAGTCCTCATACCGCCCCGTACGTGGAAAAATAAAAAAGTTATAGGGGTCAGAAGAGGACATTTTTAAACGTATAAATTTTCCTGCATGTAGTTATGATTTTTTCCAGAAGTGCGATAAAATCACCTATATAAGTCGGGGATCATTTTAACCGTATGGACCTACAGAATAATGATAAGGTGTCATTTTTACCGAAATATGCACTGCGTAGAAACGGAAGCCCCCAAAAGTTACAAAATGGCGTTTTTTTTCGATTTTGTCGCACAATGATTTTTTTTTCTGTTTCGCCGTGCATTTTTGGGCAAAATGACTAATGTCACTGCAAAGTAGAATTGGCGATGCAAAAAATAAGCCATAATATGGATTTTTAGGTGGAAAATTGAAAGGGTTATGATTTTTAAAAGGTAAGGAGGAAAAAACGAAAGTGCAAAAACGGAAAAACCCTGAGTCCTTAAGGGGTTAAATAGGTCTATCTCAAATTCTACCATATCGAATTGTTCTGGAAAACAAAAGTTAAGACCTTTGGACAAAACAGAAATAGCTGCCTCGCTAAGTGCAATAGGTGTTAAATTAATTACAGACGACACACTAGAGTTCGGGTCTTGAGAACAGTTCACACTAGTTGTATTACTTGCGGATGACGTTCTAGAGTTCATTTCTTGAGGACAGTTCACACTGGTTATATTTTGAGAATAATTTACATCTAGTGGAATATCTTCCTTTTGTTTTTGTAGACCATTCACCTCACATGCGTTATTGCTTTCTACCGATACCAAGCTACTCTTTTCTTCCTTTTGTAACTTTTTTTGGTGTTGTTTTTTCCTTCTTTGGCTTCTTCGTGTTTTTCGTCGCCTAAAGGGAATTCTTGGGATTTTTCTTGTTCAGATTGGGAGGGTCCTGCCGTTGGTATTGCGGGATCTGTAGTAGGTTGTTCAATATCATCCGAACTACTTGAGTCAGTTTCTGTGGTTAAGTAGTCTGATGTTTTTTTCTTGAAAGTATTTTTATCTTTATTTTTTTGTTGTTGGTTATTATTGGGGTTCCAATTCTTTTTCTTGGCTTGATTGTTACTTATAAAAATACGTCCAGTATCAAAATCTGATCTGTCACGGATGAATTTATCCCGTTTCTGTTCTTTTATATTAATTTGCAAAGTAACCATTTTACGTTCCAATTTTTTTATTAAAGCTTTGAAACTGTGTAGCTGATACTCTAGATTGTAATTCTCTCTTTGTTTTGCATAATGTATCAGTGATAGTGACATATTCAGCTTCATTACGTTGTCTCAGCAGGACTAACATATTGCGTGCATAGGTTAAATGAACTTCTTTCCATGCGGATAGAAATGCCGGATCATCTGCAAATTGAGAAGGCTCCTTATAATTTCTTAAGCCGCGGGGCACCAGACCACATTATTCATATGATTTTAACGATTTGACAGTCCAAAACAGACGCATTTCTTTGTCTGCTAGATGTTGAATTTTGAACTCCAGGCTTTTCAGACTTAGAACCTGGAGTAGATCTCTGTCCTTGCATGCAGTGAAGAACGCACCTGCGTCCTGTCTCCCTGCCGAAACTGCACTTAGTTCTTCTAATCCATCACCTGTGGGATCAGCATTCATATCCATTTTGGAGCCTTCTTTACACCACACAAGCTGGAACCAGAGAGGGGTGATCACTGTGATGTGTACTGGGAAAAAAAAAAACGAATATTCGTAATTACGAACATATAGTGCTATATTAGCGAATATTCGCGAATATGCGATATTCGCTAATAAAATTTGCATTGTGAATATTCGCGAGCAACACTACTTTTTGTTGAAAAGAAAGAATTAATAAAAAATGTTGCTGGGGAGACTACTAAAGATGGACTTTTAATAAAGAACGCCGTTTTATCACATTGATTGTGACTTTTTACCCGAAGTTATGGACTCTGCAATATTGTCTGAGTGATCAGGACGAAGATGTTTTGTGCAATAATATGAACTTGGCTGAAGTGGAAAGGGCAATAAATAGTTATTTAAGAGGGAAAACTCCTGGATCTGATGGATTACAAATAGTATTTTACCTGTCTTTTTGGGAAATTTTAAAGTCTGATTTTTATGCTGTTCTAAAAGGGGTATTCCAGGAAAAAAAACGTAATCCTTTCAGTACTTATGAGCTTCTGAAGTTAAGGTTGTTCTTTTCTGTCTAAGTGCTCTCTGATGACACCTGTCTCGGGAACCGCCCAGTTTAGAAGCAAATCCCTATAGCAAACCTCTTCTAAACTGGGCGGTTCCCCAGACAGGTGTCATCAGAGGACCCCTTGGGGCAATCCAATAGTACCCTATTTTCCCATATACCAACTAAAATGTATAACCTTTATTGTAAACTAATCAAAAATATCCACACATTTAAAAAGTGTCAGAGCAGTGCTCCTTGGTTTGGATCAATTGTATTATAGATATCTCCACTGAGATTATTAGTTGCTGTCAATCGGTGAGTGTGCCTGCAGCTCACACTCTGCTTCCTTCGGAGACTGCTCTGATATGGTTAAAAACACCCTACTCAGCCCCCCCGACATGTTTCGCTACGATGTAGCTTTGTCAAGAGGTATGGGGCTTCTGAGTGTGGGCAGCGTGTGCCGGACTCTTTATTACCTCTGTTTGTGTCGTCACATCCCTTACTAATTATTCCCCATCCAACTAAATCCTTTCAATGTAATCCTTCCCCTCTGATTGGTACAGGTTCCTTATTGACATTGGTTTCCTCCAATGAGATCTCGATTCACTCCTCCGAATCTCATTGGTTTTCAAAGGATAGGTATCTCAACCAATCCGTATCTTTCTTTACAATTGTCGTCATCTGCGCGTTCTCCTATGTGCCCGGACTTAGTCTCAATTGCGCCTCATCACGTCTGCGCACTCTCGCGTGCGCGAACTGTTTACCCTCCGAAGCGGGATTCTCAGGTATATATATTCTCAGGTATATATAAACACCTCCTAGTTCTCTCGATGCGCGAACTGTTAGAGTTCAATTACTGAAACTTGTAACATTTCCATAGGAGTTCCCTCTCTTCTCACTACAAGTCACTATTTTTATTGTTTTTTCTATTGTTATTGTTGTTATTTTTATTATTTGTTTCTACAAGGGATAATGATAATTTTTTATTCTCATTGGGTCAGATGGATATTAAGTTCCCAATCAGCACTATTAAAAGTCCTCAGCTTCATTGAATAAGATATAGGATAGTCCTCGCGCAGAGAGAGAACTAAGAGGTGTTTATATATACCTGAGAATATATATACCTGAGAATATATATACCTGAGAATATATATACCTGAGAATCCCGCTTCGGAGGGTAAACAGTTCGCGCACGCGAGAGTGCGCAGACGTGATGAGGCGCAATTGAGACTAAGTCCGGGCGCATAGGAGAACGCGCAGATGACGACAATTGTAAACAAAGATACGGATTGGTTGAGATACCTATCCTTTGAAAACCAATGAGATTCGGAGGAGTGAATCGAGATCCCATTGGAGGAAACCAATGTCAATAAGGAACCTGTACCAATCAGAGGGGAAGGATTACATTGAAAGGATTTAGTTGGATGGGGAATAATTAGTAAGGGATGTGACGACACAAACAGAGGTAATAAAGAGTCCGGCACACGCTGCCCACACTCAGAAGCCCCATACCTCTTGACAAAGCTACATCGTAGAGAAACATGTCGGGTGGGGGGGGGGGGGGCTGAGTAGGGTGTTTTTGACCATATCAGAGCAGTCTCCGAAGGAAGCAGAGTGTGAGCTGCAGGCACACTCACCGATTGACAGCAACTAATAATCTCAGTGGAGATATCTATAATACAATTGATCCAAGTCAAGGAGCACTGCTCTGACACTTTTTAAATGTGTGGATATTTTTGATTAGTTTACAATAAAGGTTAAACATTTTAGTTGGTATATGGGAAAATAGGGTACTATTGGATTGCCCCAAGGGAGTGATCTATTGGAAAAAGTGATTGGATTAACCCTCCATATACTGGTCTTGATCAGTGCATTGATCAGGTGTCATCAGAGAGATCACTTAGACAGAAAAGAACAACCTTAACTTCGGAAGCTCATAAGTATTGAAAGGATAAAAATTTTTTCATAGAAGTAATTTACAAATCTTACAATGTAAAGAGGTAGCGTGCACTCACCGCGGGTGAACAGCTGCAGGCCCGAGGTCCGGGATCACCACGGCATAGACGGAGACGGTAAGGGGCGCTCAGAGGCTACGCCGGCTGTTTCGGACGTAGGAACGTCCTTCTTCCGGCCTCCAAGGAGGCCGGAAGAAGGACGTTCCTACGTCCGAAACAGCCGGCGCCCCTTACCGTCTCCGTCTATGCCGTGGTGATCCCGGACCTCGGGCCTGCAGCTGTTCACCCGCGGTGAGTGCACGCTACCTCTTTACATTGTATGATTGGATACTTTATCTAGTGTGTGCACCCCGCAGGTGCTGCGTTGTTACTTATCGGGTCCGGAGGCTGCCAGTGTACACCAGCTTTAGCTCTCTCCCTTTCTAGTGGCTTAATTTACAAATCTGTTTAACTTTCTGGAGTCAGTTGATATATAAAAAAAAGTTTTTCCCTGGGATACCCCTTTAAATAGGTTTTTAACTGTGAGAAGCTGCCTGAGTCCTGGACGAGGGGTGTGGGGACTTTGTTGTACAAGAATGGAGACAAGACAACGTTAGAGAATTGGAGACCAATCGCTCTACTCAATGTGGACTATAACATTTTTGCAAAGATCTTGGTCAACCGTATGAAACTGGTGATTGAGACGGTGATCCACCCTGACCAAGTATGTGGTGTCCCAGGGCGTGCAGTGTGGGGGCATCTCAATGTCATGAAAGATGCCATCTGGTACCAGCAGGGGCGCCAACAGAAGCTCGCAGTTTTATCTCTTGATTTTATGAAGGCAAATGACAGAGTTTCCCACCAGTATTTATGGACTGTTTTAAAAAAGATGGGTTTTATCAAGCATGTTGCACTTTTATACAATGACTGATTTAGCTAAATTTTAGTCAATGGGTTTTTATCTGAAGATGTTTTACTGAGTTCGGGCGAATTCGCGAATATTCGTTAATTTTATTTTTTGACAGTACACATCATAGTGATCATCCCTCTCTGCTTCCAGCTTGTGTGGTGTAAAGAAGGCTCTAATACTACTGTGTGAGACTGGCGTGATGCGAATTTTCGCTTATGCTAATTTTTGTATATGCAAATTTTCGCATATGCTAATTTTCGCATACGCAAATTTTTTGCATATGTGAGAATAAGACGGGAATATTACGGATATGCGAATGTAGCGAATATATATGACGAATATTCGTCCATATATTCACGAATATTCGTGAATTCGAATATGGCCTATGCCGCTCAACACTAGTCAAATACAGACATCCCCCAACTAAAGATCCAGAGTGAAAAAAAAATAAAGGTTTTAGGAGTGATTTTTAATGTAAAAAATGATTGTTAAAGAAAAGGTACAGAAAAATGGACTTTTGGAAACTAAGAAAACTGTGAATTGAAGTGAAGCTTTAATCATACGATCTCTGATGTTACCTGTTTTATTTTACCTTTACACAGCGTTTCCTCCATCAGAGACTGTTCTTAAAAACCTGCAAAAACTATTTTTTCATTTTATCTGGAAAAACTCAAGAGAGACATTATGTATAAGCTGCTAGGGGTGTGAATCGCCAAGAATTGGGCGATACGATTCGAATCGCGATACCAGTGTGGTGATTCGATATATCCTGATATATCACGATACCGTCTAGGTGACGATACATCGTGATATATCCCAATACATCGCCCACTAGGGAGCAGTCATAGATCCCAATAGACGCCGCTGTCAGCTTTGACAGCAGCGATTTAGTAGTCCAACGCGCACTTTCTCATTTTATCCCATCCGGGCTGCAAAATAAAAGAAAACGCACTTTATCTTACCTGCCAACGAGCCCCCGGAGCTCCGGTACAGGTGTTGGGTCCCCGGGCTGTATTCTTCTTACTTCCTGTCAGCCCGGCACGTCACATGGAGCTTCAGCCTATCACCGGCCGCAGCGATGTCCCGCCTCTGCTGGTGATAGGCTGAAGCTCCATGTGACGTGCCGGGCTAACAGGAAGTAAGAAGAATACAGCCCGGGGACCGAACACCTGTACCGGAGCTCCGGGGGCGCGTTGGCAGGTAAGAGAAAGTGCATTTTCTTTTATTTTGCAGCCCGGACGGGATGAAATGAGAAAAGTGCGCTCCGGAGTACTCCTTTAATAGCCAGCCGCGGCGATCGCCGCATGCTGGCTATTAGCGGCGGCCCCTGGCTAATGAGAACAGCCGGGGGCTGCAGAGTATGGAGCGGGCACGAGTCGGAGCCCGCTCCATACACAATGCAGAGCACCGCATGCTGGATACTAGCGGCGGCCCCCGGCTACTGAAATCAGCCGGGGGCTGCAGAGTATGGAGCGGGCACGAGTCGGAGCCCGCTCCGTACACCCAGAGCGCCGCCGCGTCACATCCGGCCTCCCCGGCTCAACAAATGTGGAGCTTGTATCTCCTGATGCTTGGGACATGCTATTGTGGGGGTCAGGAGATACAAATTCCACATCACTAAAAGAATCGATTCAAAAATATTTCAAATCGATTCAGTATCGCCCAAGTGAAAAAATCGCGATAATCGCGGGAATCGACTTTTTCTTACATCCCTACAAGCTGCACATAAATGGAGGTAAAAACTTTCCTAATCTTAAAAACCTTTTATACCTGAAGTTTTTTAGCCTGTGTTTTAAGACTTTTATCCTCTAAACAATGGACATTTTATCTAAAGTATACTGCGCGTGATATTATAAGGAAAAGAAAATGGATTCACCTACCTCAGACATCCCCCGTTTTAATCATTCCTCCAAAGCCCTATATGGTTTTAGAGAAAGGGATTCGTCTGTATAACTTGAAATGGACATTGAGATTCTCAGGAGATCGGAGCAAAGGAAAGTGGAGGATGGTTAATGCACCTTATCTGGAGAATTGCACATGGGTGTGTACCTACCAGACACTTTCAGCACATGGGTGTGTACCTACCAGACACTTTCAGCACATGGGTGTGTACCTACCAGACACTTTCAGCACATGAGTGTGTACCTACCAGACACTTTCAGCACATGGGTGTGTACCTACCAGACACTTTCAGCACATGGGTGTGTACCTACCAGAAACTTTCAGCACATGGGTGTGTACCTACCAGACACTTTCAGCACATGGTTGTGTACCTACCAGACACTTTCAGCACATGAGTGTGTACCTACCAGACACTTTCAGCACATGGGTGTGTACCTACCAGACACTTTCAGCACATGAGTGTGTACCTACCAGACACTTTCAGCACATGAGTGTGTACCTACCAGACACCTTAACCCCTTAAGGAAACATGACGTTCTCATACGTCTCCATTTCCGAGTCCTTAAGGACACATGACGTATGAGAACGTCATGTGTTTTACCGGCCCCCCGCAACCATCTGGAGCGGAGCCGGTCCCCGATGCCTGCTGAAATCGTTCAGCAGGCATCGGGGCATATCGCCCAGGGGGGTCATTATGACCCCCCATGTCGGCGATGGCCGCAGATCGCTGGACAATTCAGTCCAGCGATCTGCGGCGGATTCCGGGTCAATCGGGTCTCCAGTGACCCGGTGACCCGGAATTATTGGCTGATCGGGGCCGTCAGAGACGGCCCCGAACAGCCAGAGCCAGCAGGGGTGAGGTGGCACTGGTGCCACCTCACGATCGCCCTGATTCGTCGGCCGGATTACCGGCCGACCAATCAGGGCGCCTGCTGCGGGTGTCACTCCCGCAACCCGCTCCGCCCCTCTTCCGGAGGACGTGAGCGGGTGCGGGAAGACGACCCCCGGTGCTGGGGACCCCGATCCCCGGCGTCCCTGTTGGGATCGGGGCCCCAGGAGCAGCGGCGGCGGCGGCGACGACGAGGGACTGACCTGTGCGGCGAGGATCGTTGGAGGTGAGTGACAGCCTCCTGCTGTTGCTTAGCAACAGCTCCCAGCATGCAAAAAGGGCATGCTGGGAGCTGTAGTTATGCAACAGCAGGAGGCAGACCACCACAACTCCCAGCATGCCCTTATGGGCATGCTGGGACTTGTAGTTTTGCAACAGCTGGAGGCACATTCTTTCTATGGAAAAGTGTACCTTCAGCTGTTGTGTAACTACAACTCCCAGCTTGCACAATCAGCTAAAGTGCATGCTGGGAGTTGTAGTGGTGCATCTGGTGGTTGCATAACTACAACTCCCAGCATGCCCGTTGGCTGTCGGTGACTGCTGAGAATTGTAGTTTTGCAACAGCTGAAGGCACACTGAGTTAAGTAGTAAACCAGTGTGTCTCCAGCTGTTGCATAACTACAATCCCCAGCATCCCCAGCCAAAGTAGTATGCCTCCAGCTGTTGCATAACTACAACACCCAGCATGCCCTTCCGCTGTCCGTACATGCTGGGGGTTGTAGCTTTTGCAACAGCTGAAGGCACACTGGTTGCAAAACACTGAGTTTGTTACCAAACTCGGTGTTTCACAACCAGTGTGCCTCCAGCTGTTGCAAAACTACAACTCCCAGCATGCACTGATAGACCGTACATGCTGGGAGTTGTAGTTTTGCAACAGCTGGATGTTCCCCCCCCAATGTGAACGTACAGGGTACACTCACATGGGCGGAGGATTACAGTTAGTATCCGGCTGCAAGTTTGAGGTACGGCAAAATTTCTGCCGCAGCTCAAACTGCCAGCGAGAAACTACTGTGAACCCCACGCCCGTGCGACTGTACCCTAAAAACACTACACTAACACACACTAAAATAAAAAGTAAAAAACACTACATATACACATACCCCTACACAGCCCCCCTCCCCTCACCAATAAAAATGAAAAACGTCTGGTACGCCACTGTTTCCAGAACGGAGCCTCCAGCGGTTGCAAAACTACAACTCCCAGCATGCACGGATAGACTGTACATGCTGGGAGTTGTAGTTTTGCAACAGCTGGATGTTCCCCCCCCCCCCCCCCAATGTGAACGTACAGGGTACACTCACATGGGCGGAGGATTACAGTAAGTATCCGGCTGCAAGTTTGAGCTGCGTCAAATTTTCTGCCGTAGCTCAAACTGCCAGCGAGAAACTACTGTGAACCCCCGCCCGTGCGACTGTACCCTAAAAACACTACACTACACTACCACAAAATAAAATAAAAAGTAAAAAACACTACATATACACATACCCCTATACAACCCCCCTCCCCAATAAAAATGAAAAACGTCTGGTACGCCACTGTTTCCAAAACGGAGCCTCCAGCTGTTGCAAAACAACTACTCCCAGTATTGCCAGATAGCCGTTGACTGTCCAGGCATGCTGGGAGTTTTACAACAGCTGGAGGCACCCTGTTTGGGAATCACTGGCGTAGAATACCCCTATGTCCACCCCTATGCAAGTCCCTAATTTAGGCCTCAAATGCGCATGGCGCTCTCACTTTGGAGCCCTGTCGTATTTCAAGGCAACAGTTTAGGGCCACATATGGGGTATCGCCGTACTCGGGAGAAATTGGGCTTCAAATTTTGGGGGGTATTTTCTGCTATTACCCTTTTAAAAAATGTAAAATTTTTGGGAAAACAAGCATTTTAGGTAAAAAAAATATATATTTTTTTACATATGCAAAAGTCGTGAAACACCTGTAGGGTATTAAGGTTCAAATTACCCCTTGTTACGTTCCCCGAGGGGTCTAGTTTCCAAAATAGTATGCCATGTGTTTTTTTTTTGCTGTCCTGGCACCATAGGGGCTTCCTAAATGCGGCATGCCCCCAGAGCAAAATTCGCTTTCAAAAAGCCAAATGTGACTCCTTCTCTTCTGAGACCTGTAGTGCGCCAGCAGAGCACTTTTCACACCCATATGGGGTGTTTTCTGAATCGGGAGAAATTGGGCTTCAAATTTTGGGGGGTATTTTCTGCTATTACCCTTTTTAAAATTGTAAAAATTTTGGGAAACCAAGCATTTTAGGTAAAAAAAATATATATTTTTTTACATATGCAAAAGTCGTGAAACACCTGTAGGGTATTAAGGTTCACATTACCCCTTGTTACGTTCCCCGAGGGGTCTAGTTTCCAAAATGGTATGCCATGTGTTGTTTTTTTGCTGTCCTGGCACCATAGGGGCTTCCTAAATGCGGCATGCCCCCAGAGCAAAATTCACTTTCAAAAAGCCAAATGTGACTCCTTCTCTTCTGAGACCTGTAGTGCGCCAGCAGAGCACTTTTCACACCCATATGGGGTGTTTTCTGAATCGGGAGAAATTGGGCTTCAAATTTTGGGGGGTATTTTCTGCTATTACCCTTTTTAAAATTGTAAAAATTTTGGGAAACCAAGCATTTTAGGTAAAAAAAATATATATTTTTTTACATATGCAAAAGTCGTGAAACACCTGTAGGGTATTAAGGTTCACATTACCCCTTGTTACGTTCCCCGAGGGGTCTAGTTTCCAAAATGGTATGCCATGTGTTGTTTTTTTGCTGTCCTGGCACCATAGGGGCTTCCTAAATGCGGCATGCCCCCAGAGCAAAATTCACTTTCAAAAAGCCAAATGTGACTCCTTCTCTTCTGAGACCTGTAGTGCGCCAGCAGAGCACTTTTCACACCCATATGGGGTGTTTTCTGAATCGGGAGAAATTGGGCTTCAAATTTTGGGGGGTATTTTCTGCTATTACCCTTTTTAAAATTGTAAAAATTTTGGGAAACCAAGCATTTTAGGTAAAAAAAATATATATTTTTTTACATATGCAAAAGTCGTGAAACACCTGTAGGGTATTAAGGTTCACATTACCCCTTGTTACGTTCCCCGAGGGGTCTAGTTTCCAAAATGGTATGCCATGTGGTTTTTTTTTGCTGTTCTGGCACCATAGGGGCTTCCTAAATGCGGCATGCCCCCAGAGCAAAATTTGCTTTCAAAAAGCCAAATGTGACTCCTTCTCTTCTGAGACCTGTAGTGCACCAGCAGAGCACTTTTCACCCCCATGCGAGGTGTTTTCTGTATCGGGAGAAATTGGGCTTCAAATTTTGGGGGGTATTTTCTGCTATTACCCTTTTTAAAAATGTAAAATTTTTGGGAAACCAAGCATTTTAGGTAAAAAAAAAAAATATTGTTTTTACATATGCAAAAGTCGTGAAATACCTGTAGGGTATTAAGGTTCACTTTACCCCTTGTTACGTTCCCTGAGGGGTCTAGTTTCCAAAATGGTATGCCATGTGTGTTTTTTTGCTGTCCTGGCACCATAGGGGCTTCCTAAAGGTGACATGCCCCCCAAAAAGCATTTGTCGCTCCTTCCCTTCTGAGCCCTCTACTGCGCCCGCCGAACAATTTACATAGACATATGAGGTATGTGCTTACTCGAGAGAAATTGGGTTTCAAATACAAGTAAAAATGTTTTCCTTTTTATCCCTTGCAAAAATTCAAAAATTGGGTCTACAAGAACATGCGAGTGTAAAAAATGAAGATTTTGAATTTTCTCCTTCACTTTGCTGCTATTCCTGTGAAACACCTAAAGGGTTAATACACTTACTGAATGTCATTTTGAATACTTTGGGGGGTGTAGTTTTTATAATGGGGTCTTTTATGGAGTATTTCTAATATGAAGACCCTTCAAATCCACTTCAAAACTGAACTGGTCCCTGAAAAATAGTGAGTTTGAAAATTTTGTGAAAAATTTCAAAATTGCTACTGAACTTTGAAGCCCTCTGGTGTCTTCCAAAAGTAAAAACTCATAAATTTTATGATGCAAACATAAAGTAGACATATTGTATATGTGAACCCCAAAAAAATATATTTTGAATATCCATTTTCCTTACAAGCAGAGAGCTTCAAAGTTAGAAAAATGCAAAATTTTCATTTTTTTCATCAAATTTTGGGATTTTTCACCAAGAAAGGATGCAAGTTACCATAAAATTTTACCACTAAGTTAAAGTAGAATATGTCACGAAAAAACAATCTCAGAATCAGAATGATAACTAAAAGCATCAGAGTTATTAATGTTTAAAGTGACAGTGGTCAGAATTGCAAAAAACGCTCCGGTCCTTAAGGTATAAAATGGCCTGGTCCTTAAGGGGTTAAGCACATGAGTGTGTACCTACCAGACACTTTCAGCACATGAGTGTGTACCTACCAGACACTTTCAGCACATGAGTGTGTACCTACCAGACACTTTCAGCACATGAGTGTGTACCTACCAGACACTTTCACCACATGGGTGTGTACCTACCAGACACTTTCAGCACATGAGTGTGTACCTACCAGACACTTTCAGCACATGAGTGTGTACCTACCAGACACTTTCACCACATGGGTGTGTACCTACCAGACACTTTCAGCACATGAGTTTGTACCTACCAGACACTTTCACCACATGGGTGTGTACCTACCAGACACTTTCACCACATGGGTGTGTACCTACCAGACACTTTCACCACATGGGTGTGTACCTACCAGACACTTTCAGCACATGAGTGTGTACCTACCAGACACTTTCAGCACATGAGTGTGTACCTACCAGACACTTTCAGCACATGAGTGTGTACCTACCAGACACTTTCAGCACATGGGTGTGCACCTACCATACACATGTCCAAGAGGAAGCTGCGGAGGAGAAGAGTCTTACGTGTGTCTTTATGCCCAAGAGGTGGGATAAGTGTGACGAGTCTTTTAATGTTTCTTACCGGTCTAAAGACTTTTAATCATGAAGTTGTTTTTTTCGGGACAGTGAGATGGACGGTTGTGAACACGGTGAGATGGACGGTTGTGAACACAGTGAGATGGACGGTTGTGAACACGGTGAGATGGACGGTTGTGAACACGGTGAGATGGACGGTTGTGAACACGGTGAGATGGACGGTTGTGAACACGGTGAGATGGACGGTTGTGAACACGGTGAGATGGAGGGTTGTGAACACGGTGAGATGGACGGTTGTGAACACGGTGAGATGGAGGGTTGTGAACACGGTGAGATGGACGGTTGTGAACACGGTGAGATGGACGGTTGTGAACACGGTGAGATGGACGGTTGTGAACACGGTGAGATGGAGGGTTGTGAACACGGTGAGATGGAGGGTTGTGAACACGGTGAGATGGACGGTTGTGAACACGGTGAGATGGACGGTTGTGAACACGGTGAGATGGACGGTTGTGAACACGGTGAGATGGACGGTTGTGAACACGGTGAGATGGACGGTTGTGAACACGGTGAGATGGACGGTTGTGAACACGGTGAGATGGACGGTTGTGAACACGGTGAGATGGACGGTTGTGAACACGGTCATGAATGCCTTATGGAAGTCTCGCAATATTTTGGATTTCCAGAAAGACTTGATTAGTGAATGTGACTGTTTTAAACTTGCACTGAGTGAACTTTTTATCTACTATTTATTAGACTGGGGGCCCGGAAAGCGAATTCACTTTGGCACTTTAAATCTGTTCTTATCAGTTTCATGCTGGTGGAGAATGTCGGCTGTTAAGGGGCTGGTGGGGATGGGTGCTGCATGGAGGGGGCAGGTGTACTGGGGTGTTCCGGGGCTGGTTCTGACCTGTTCCCTCCAGGTCTCGCCATAAGGCTGAGAGGGTCTAGAGCCGAGGTACTTTAGTGCCTTGGAGAGTGGTGACCCCGAGGTGCCGAAACTCACTGGGAGAATAGACTCACTGAGTTGAAGCACGGGCACCATGATCTCTTCACCTTGTGGCACTCACCTCTTGATTCCCGGCTTTCTGGTTAGGATCAGAGAAATGTTTATAGATCCGGCCGGATGTCCGGGCAGTATATCTGCACATTCACTTATTTATTTCTTTTTGTCTCACTGGGCCACTTTTTGTGTGTTGTGTGTCCACAGGATTTGTCAGGATGCGGTAGCCCTTCCGGGTGTCCCTCCTGGCGGTCTAGGGGAGGTGTGTGTGGCCATTAGGTTCCGCACCTCCCTGCAAACACCCCGGGTACTCCTTCTCTGGCAGGGTACCTACCGTTATCGGCTCTGCGGGCAGACACCTTGGCTCACGCCTAGGGGGATGCCGGGAACATTTTTTCTTGCACTTTGGGTGATAGAGAAAAAAAAAGAGTCCTGACCATAGGAGCTTACACTCTATAAGGAATAAGAGGAGATACAGGAGGAGGAGGAGTAAGAGTCCTGACCATAGGAGCTTACACTCTATAAGGAATAAGAGGAGATACAGGAGGAGGAGGAGTAAGAGTCCTGACCATAGGAGCTTACAATCTATAAGGAATAAGAGGAGATACAGGAGGAGGAGTAAGAGTCCTGACCATAGGAGCTTACACTCTATAAGGAATAAGAGGAGATACAGGAGGAGGAGTAAGAGTCCTGACCATAGGAGCTTACACTCTATAAGGAATAAGAGGAGATACAGGAGGAGGAGTAAGAGTCCTGACCATAGGATGTAGTTAGAGTTATAAGAGCAGACACTGAGCCCTCTTCCTCCTCGGGTTTCACCTTCCTCCTCCTCCTCACATCTGCAGGTATATGACCTGTAGCTCCGTTCTTCTCTGAGAGGTTTCCGGCAGCTCCGGATCCTCTTTCTGATATTCTTGGTGTAGAGAAGAATAAGGAACATTGTATCTTCTGCCTGAGACCGAGGAGCAGCCAACTGGTCAGAGATCAGGAAAGATCAGAAGGTCTGAGGAGGAGGCGCGGGTCAGGTCCACAGGTGACAATCTCAGCTAATATCTTACTTTATATATCTACACAACTTCTGTCCTGGATCTGATATACTGGGGACTTGGTCACCTCTCATGTAGATACTCGCAGTTATCAGCCGGTTACACCATGTCCCACCCCAGGAGCTCAGAACAACAAGGAGACGTTATGTCCTGATACATTTACTCCTATAGATACATTTACTCCCATAGATACATTTACTCCTATAGATACATTTACTCTTATAGATACATTTACTCCTATAGATACATTTACTCCCATAGATACATTTACTCCAATAGATACATTTACTCTTATAGATACATTTACTCTTATAGATACATTTACTCCTATAGATACATTTACTCTTATAGATACATTTACTCCTATAGATACATTTACTCCCATAGATACATTTACTCCTATAGATACATTTACTCTTATAGATACATTTACTCCTATAGATACATTTACTCCTATAGATACATTTACTCCTATAGATACATTTACTCCCATAGATACATTTACTCCTATAGATACATTTACTCCTATAGATACATTTACTCCTATAGATACATTTACTCCCATAGATACATTTACTCTTATAGATACATTTACTCCTATAGATACATTTACTCTTATAGATACATTTACTCCTATAGATACATTTACTCCTATAGATACATTTACTCCCATAGATACATTTACTCCTATAGATACATTTACTATTATAGATACATTTACTCCCATAGATACATTTACTATTATAGATACATTTACTCCCATAGATACATTTACTCCCATAGATACATTTACTATTATAGATACATTTACTCCTAAAGATACATTTACTCTTATAGATACATTTACTCTTATAGATACATTTACTCCCATAGATACATTTACTCTTATAGATACATTTACTCCCATAGATACATTTACTCCTATAGATACATTTACTCCTATAGATACATTTACTCCTATAGACACATTAACTCTTATAGATACATTTACTCCCATAGATACATTTACTATTATAGATACATTTACTCCAATAGATACATTTACTCCTATAGATACATTTACTCTTATAGATACATTTACTCCTATAGATACATTTACTCCCATAGATACATTTACTCTTATAGATACATTTACTCCCATAGATGCATTTACTCTTATAGATACATTTACTCTTATAGATACATTTACTCCCAGAGATACATTTACTCTTATAGATACATTTACTCCCATAGATACATTTACTCCCATAGATACATTTACTCCCATAGATACATTTACTCTTATAGATACATTTACTCCCATAGATACATTTACTCTTATAGATACATTTACTCCCAGAGATACATTTACTCTTATAGATACATTTACTCCCATAGATACATTTACTCCTATAGATACATTTACTCCTATAGATAAATTTACTCCCATAGATACATTTACTCCTATAGATACATTTACTCCTATAGATACATTTACTCCTATAGATACATTTACTCTTATAGATACATTTACTCCCATAGATACATTTACTCCAAAAGATACATTTACTCTTATAGATACATTTACTCTTATAGATACATTTACTCCTATAGATACATTTACTCCTATAGATACATTTACTATTATAGATACATTTACTCTTATAGATACATTTACTCCTATAGATACATTTACTCCCAGAGATACATTTACTCCTATAGATACATTTACTCCTATAGATACATTTACTCTTATAGATACATTTACTCCCATAGATACATTTACTCCTATAGATACATTTACTCCTATAGATAAATTTACTCCCATAGATACATTTACTCCTATAGATACATTTACTCCTATAGATACATTTACTCCTATAGATACATTTACTCCAAAAGATACATTTACTCCCATAGATACATTTATTCTTATAGATACATTTACTCCCATAGATACATTTACTCTTATAGATACATTTACTCCTATAGATACATTTACTCTTATAGATACATTTACTCCTATAGATACATTTACTCCTATAGATACATTTACTCTTATAGATACATTTACTCCTATAGATACATTTAGTCCTATAGATACATTTACTCTTGTAGATACATTTACTCTTATAGATACATTTACTCCAATAGATACATTTACTCCTATAGATACATTTACTCCTATAGATACATTTACTCCTATAGATACATTTACTCTTATAGATACATTTACTCCAATAGATACATTTACTCCTATAGATACATTTACTCATATAGATACATTTACTCCTATAGATACATTTACTCCTATAGATACATTTACTCCTATAGATACATTTACTCTTATAGATACATTTACTCCCATAGATACATTTACTCTTATAGATACATTTACTCCTATAGATACATTTACTCCAAAAGATACATTTACTCCCATAGATACATTTACTCTTATAGATACATTTACTCCTATAGATACATTTACTCATATAGATAGATTTACTCTTGTAGATACATTTACTCCCATAGATACATTTACTCTTATAGATACATTTACTCCTATAGATACATTTATACTGATAGATACATTTACTCCTATAGATACATTTACTCTTATAGATACATTTACTCCCATAGATACATTTACTCCTATAGATACATTTACTCATATAGATACATTTACTCTTATAGATACATTTACTCTTATAGATACATTTACTCCCATAGATGCATTTACTCCTATAGATACATTTACTCATATAGATACATTTACTCCTATAGATACATTTATTCCTATAGATACATTTACTCCCATAGATACATTTACTCCCATAGATTCATTTACTCTTATAGAAACATTTACTCCTATAGATAAATTTACTCCTATAGATACATTTACTCTTATAGATACATTTACTCCCATAGATACATTTACTCTTATAGAAACATTTACTCCTATAGATACATTTACTCCTATAGATACATTTACTCCCATAGATACATTTACTCTTATAGAAACATTTACTCCTATAGATACATTTACTCCTATAGATACATTTACTCTTATAGATACATTTACTCCCATAGATACATTTACTCCCATAGATACATTTACTCCTATAAATACATTTACTCCCATAGATACATTTACTCCTATAGATACATTTACTCCTATAGATACATTTACTCTTATAGAAACATTTACTCCTATAGATACATTTACTCCTATAGATACATTTACTCCTATAGATACATTTACTCTTATAGAAACATTTACTCCTATAGATACATTTACTCCCATAGATACATTTACTCCTATAGATACATTTACTCCTATAGATACATTTACTCCCATAGATACATTTACTCCCATAGATACATTTACTCCCATAGATACATTTACTCCTATAAATACATTTACTCCCATAGATACATTTACTCCTATAGATACATTTACTCCTATAAATACATTTACTCCTATAGATACATTTACTCCCATAGATACATTTATTCCCATAGATACATTTACTCTTATAGATACATTTACTCCCATAGATACATTTATTCCCATAGATACATTTACTCCCATAGATACATTTACTCTTATAGATATATTTACTCCTATAGATACATTTACTCCTATAGATACATTTACTCTTATAGATATATTTACTCTTATAGATACATTTACTCTTATAGATTCATTTATTCCCATAGATACATTTACTCCCATAGATACATTTACTCTTATAGATACATTTACTCCTATAGATACATTTACTCCTATAGATACATTTACTTCTATAGATACATTTACTCCCATAGATACATTTAATCCTATAGATACATTTACTCCTATAGATACATTTACTCCTATAGATACATTTACTCTTATAGATACATTTACTCCCATAGATACATTTACTCCTATAGATACATTTACTCCTATAGATACATTTAATCCTATAGATACATTTACTCTTATAGATACATTTACTCTTATAGATACATTTACTCCTATAGATACATTTACTCCCATAGATACATTTACTTCTATAGATACATTTACTCCTATAGATACATTTACTCCCATAGATACATTTACTCCTATAGATACATTTACTCTTATAGATACATTTACTCCTATAGATACATTTACTCCTATAGATACATTTACTCCTATAGATACATTTACTCCCATAGATACATTTACTCCCATAGATACATTTACTACTATAGATACATTTATTCCCATAGATACATTTACTCCTATAGATACATTTACAATTATAGATACATTTACTCCTATAGATACATTTACTCTTATAGATACATTTACTTCTATAGATACATTTACTCTTATAGATACATTTACTCCTATAGATACATTTACTTCTATAGATACATTTACTCCTATAGATACATTTATTCCCATAGATACATTTACTCCTCTAGATACATTTACTCTTATAGATACATTTACTCCTATAGATACATTTACTCACATAGATACATTTACTCCTATAAAAACATTTACTCCTATAGATACATTTACTCCTATAGATACATTTACTTCTATAGATACATTTATTCCCATAGATACATTTACTCCTCTAGATACATTTACTCTTATAGATACATTTACTCCTATAGATACATTTACTCCCATAGATACATTTACTCCTATAGATACATTTACTCCCATAGATACATTTACTCCTATAGATACATTTACTCTTATAGATACATTTACTCCCATAGATACATTTACTCCCATAGATACATTTACTCCTATAGATACATTTACTCCTATAGATACATTTACTCTTATAGAAACATTTACTCCTATAGATACATTTACTCCTATAGATACATTTACTCCTATAGATACATTTACTCTTATAGATACATTTACTCCCATAGATACATTTACTCCCATAGATACATTTACTCCTATAGATACATTTACTCCTATAAATACATTTACTCCTATAGATACATTTACTCTTATAGATACATTTACTCCTATAGATACATTTACTCCTATAGATACATTTACTCCCATAGATACATTTATTCCCATAGATACATTTAATCCTGTAGATACATTTACTCTTTTAGAAACATTTACTTCTATAGATACATTTACTCCTATAGATACATTTAATCCTGTAGATACATTTACTCTTTTAGAAACATTTACTTCTATAGATATATTTACTCCTATAGATACATTTATTCCCATAGATACATTTACTCCCATAGATACATTTACTCTTATAGATATATTTACTCCTATAGATACATTTACTCCTATAGATACATTTACTCTTATAGATATATTTACTCTTATAGATACATTTACTCTTATAGATTCATTTATTCCCATAGATACATTTACTCCTATAGATACATTTACTTCTATAGATACATTTACTCCCATAGATACATTTAATCCTATAGATACATTTACTCCTATAGATACATTTAATCCTATAGATACATTTACTCTTATAGATACATTTACTCCCATAGATACATTTAATCCTATAGATACATTTAATCCTATAGATACATTTACTCTTATAGATACATTTACTCCTATAGATACATTTACTCCCATAGATACATTTACTCCCATAGATACATTTACTTCTATAGATACATTTACTCCTATAGATACATTTACTCCTATAGATACATTTACTCCCATAGATACATTTACTCCCATAGATACATTTACTCCTATAGATACATTTACTCTTATAGATACATTTACTCCTATAGATACATTTACTCTTATAGATACATTTACTCCTATAGATACATTTATTCCCATAGATACATTTACTCCTCTAGATACATTTACTCCTATAGATACATTTACTCCTATAGATACATTTATTCCCATAGATACATTTACTCCTATAGATACATTTATTCCCATAGATACATTTACTCCCATAGATACATTTACTCTTATAGATACATTTACTCTTATAGATACATTTACTCCTATAGATACATTTATTCCCATAGATACATTTACTCCTCTAGATACATTTACTCTTATAGATACATTTACTCCTATAGATACATTTACTCCTATAGATAAATTGTCTCCCATAGATATATTTACTCCTATAGATACATTTACTCCTATAGATACATTTACTCCTATAGATACATTTACTCCAAAAGATACATTTACTCCCATAGATACATTTATTCTTATAGATACATTTACTCCCATAGATACATTTACTCTTATAGATACATTTACTCCTATAGATACATTTACTCTTGTAGATACATTTACTCTTATAGATACATTTACTCCTATAGATACATTTACTCCTATAGATACATTTACTCTTATAGATACATTTACTCCTATAGATACATTTAGTCCTATAGATACATTTACTCTTGTAGATACATTTACTCTTATAGATACTGTCACGATGCCGGCTGGCAGGTAGTGGATCCTCTGTGCCAGAGAGGGATTGGCGTGGACCGTGCTAGTGGATCGGTTCTAAGTCACTACTGGTTTTCACCAGAGCCCGCCGCAAAGCGGGATGGTCTTGCTGCGGCGGTAGTAACCAGGTCGTATCCACTAGCAACGGCTCAACCTCTCTGACTGCTGAAGATAGGCGCGGTACAAGGGAGTAGACAGAAGCAAGGTCGGACGTAGCAGAAGGTCGGGGCAGGCAGCAAGGATCGTAGTCAGGGGCAACGGGAGGAGGTCTGGAACACAGGCTAGGAACACACAAGGAAACGCTTTCACTGGCACAATGGCAACAAGATCCGGCAAGGAAGTGCAGGGGAAGTGAGGTATTAATAGGGAAGTGCACAGGTGAAGATACTGATTGGAACCACTGCGCCAATCAGCGGCGCAGTGGCCCTTTAAATCGCAAAGACCCGGCGCGCGCGCGCCCTAGGGAGCGGGGCCGCGCGCGCCGGGACAGGACCGACGGAGAGCGAGTCAGGTACGGGAGCCGGGGTGCGCATCGCGAGCGGGCGCCACCCGCATCGCGAATCGCATCCCGGCTGGAGGCGGTATCGCAGCGCCCCGGGTCAGTGGATCTGACCGGAGCGCTGCAGTGAGGAGAGTGTAGCGAGCGCTCCGGGGAGGAGTGGGGACCCGGAGCGCTCGGCGTAACAGTACCCCCCCCCTTGGGTCTCCCCCTCTTCTTAGAGCCTGAGAACCTGAGGATCAGACTTTTGTCTAGAATATTGTCCTCAGGTTCCCAGGATCTCTCTTCTGGACCACAACCCTCCCAATCAACTAAAAAAAAGGTTTTCCCTCTGACCTTTTTGGATGCCAGAATCTCTTTGACGGAGAAGATGTCCGAGGAGCCGGAAACAGGAGTGGGGGAAACAAATTTGGGAGAGAAACGGTTGATGATGAGTGGTTTAAGAAGAGAAACGTGAAAGGCATTAGGAATACGAAGAGAAGGAGGAAGAAGAAGTTTGTAAGAGACAGGATTAATCTGGCACAAAATTTTGAAAGGACCAAGATAGCGTGGTCCCAACTTGTAGCTAGGGACACGGAAGCGGACATATTTAGCGGAGAGCCATACCTTGTCTCCAGGAGAAAAAATGGGAGGAGCTCTTCTTTTCTTATCCGCAAATTTCTTCATGCGTGATGAAGCCTGTAAGAGAGAATTTTGGGTCTCTCTCCATATGATGGAAAGATCACGAGAAATTTCATCCACAGCGGGCAGACCAGAGGGCAAGGGGGTAGGGAGGGGGGGAAGAGGGTGACGGCCGTACACCACGAAAAATGGGGATTTGGAGGAAGATTCAGAGACTCTGAAGTTATACGAGAATTCGGCCCATGGTAGAAGATCTGCCCAATCATCCTGGCGGGAGGAAACAAAATGTCGTAAATAATCACCCAAGACCTGGTTAATTCTTTCTACTTGTCCATTGGATTGAGGATGATATGCAGAAGAAAAGTTTAATTTAATCTTGAGTTGTTTACAGAGAGCCCTCCAGAATTTTGACACGAATTGGACGCCTCTATCCGAGACGATTTGTGTGGGCAAACCGTGAAGACGAAAAATGTGTACAAAAAATTGTTTAGCCAACTGAGGCGCTGAAGGAAGACCAGGAAGAGGGATGAAATGTGCCATTTTGGAGAATCGATCAACGACCACCCAAATAACAGTGTTGCCACGGGATGGGGGTAAGTCAGTAATAAAATCCATACCGATCAGAGACCAAGGCTGTTCGGGGACAGGCAGAGGATGAAGAAAACCAGCGGGCTTCTGGCGAGGAGTCTTATCGCGGGCACAGACAGTACAGGCTCGTACAAAGTCCACGACATCCGTCTCCAGAGTCGGCCACCAATAGAAGCGAGAGATGAGTTGCACAGATTTCTTGATGCCTGCATGGCCTGCGAGATGGGAGGAGTGACCCCATTTGAGGATTCCGAGGCGTTGGCGTGGAGAGACGAAGGTCTTTCCTGGAGGAGTTTGCCTGATGGAGGCTGGAGAAGAGGAAATCAGGCAGTCAGGAGGAATGATGTGTTGCGGAGAGAGTTCAACTTCCGAAGCATCCGAGGAACGAGAGAGAGCATCGGCCCTAATGTTCTTATCGGCAGGCCGAAAGTGGATTTCGAAATTAAATCGGGCAAAGAACAGAGACCACCTGGCCTGGCGAGGATTCAGCCGTTGGGCAGACTGGAGGTAGGAGAGGTTCTTGTGATCGGTGTAAATAATAACTGGAAATCTTGATCCTTCCAGCAGATGCCTCCATTCCTCAAGTGCTAATTTAATGGCTAGAAGCTCTCGATCCCCGATGGAGTAGTTCCTCTCCGCCGGAGAGAAGGTCCTAGAAAAAAAACCACAAGTAACAGCATGCCCAGAAGAATTTTTTTGTAGAAGGACCGCTCCAGCTCCTACAGAGGAGGCATCAACCTCCAATAGGAAGGGTTTAGATGGATCAGGTCTGGAGAGCACGGGAGCCGAAGAAAAGGCAGACTTGAGCCGTTTAAAGGCGTCTTCCGCTTGAGGAGGCCAAGACTTGGGATCGGCATTTTTTTGGTTAAAGCCACGATAGGAGCCACAACGGTAGAAAAATGTGGAATAAATTGCCTGTAATAATTGGCGAACCCCAAAAAACGTTGGATAGCACGCAGTCCGGAGGGGCGTGGCCAATCTAAGACGGCAGAGAGTTTGTCTGGATCCATTTGTAGTCCCTGGCCAGAGACCAAGTATCCTAGGAAAGGAAGAGATTGGCATTCAAACAGACATTTCTCTATCTTAGCATAAAGTTGATTGTCACGAAGTCTTTGAAGAACCATACGGACATGCTGGCGGTGTTCTTCTAGATTGGCAGAAAAAATCAGGATATCGTCCAGATATACAACAACACAGGAGTATAAGAGATCACGAAAAATTTCATTAACAAAGTCTTGGAAGACGGCAGGGGCGTTGCACAGGCCAAAGGGCATGACCAGATACTCAAAGTGTCCATCTCTAGTGTTAAATGCCGTTTTCCATTCATCCCCCTCTCTGATGCGGATGAGATTATAAGCACCTCTTAAGTCCAGTTTGGTAAAGATGTGGGCACCTTGGAGGCGATCAAAGAGTTCAGAGATGAGGGGTAGGGGGTAGCGGTTCTTTACCGTGATTTTATTAAGACCGCGGTAGTCGATGCAAGGACGTAGAGAGCCATCTTTTTTGGACACAAAGAAGAATCCGGCTCCGGCAGGAGAGGAGGATTTACGGATAAAGCCCTTTTTTAAATTTTCCTGGATGTATTCAGACATGGCAAGAGTCTCAGGGGCGGACAGAGGATAAATTCTGCCCCGGGGTGGAGTAGTGCCCGGAAGGAGGTCAATAGGACAATCATAAGGCCTGTGAGGAGGTAGAGTCTCAGCTTGTTTTTTGCAAAAAACATCCGCAAAGTCCATATAGGCCTTAGGGAGACCGGTTACAGGAGGAACCACCGAGTCACGGCAAGGAGTACTGGGAACCGGTTTTAGGCAGTCCTTGAAACAAGAGGGCCCCCAACTCTTGATCTCCCCAGTGGACCAATCCAGGATTGGAGAATGAAGTTGAAGCCAGGGTAGTCCAAGGAGAATTTCGGAAGTGCAATTGGGGAGGACCAACAATTCAATCTTCTCGTGATGAGGTCCGATGCACATTAGAAGGGGCTCCGTGCGGAAACGTATGGTACAGTCCAATCTTTCATTGTTTACACAATTGATGTAGAGGGGTCTGGCGAGACTGGTCACCGGGATGTTGAACCTGTTGACGAGAGAGGCCAAAATAAAGTTTCCTGCAGATCCGGAATCCAAGAAGGCCATAGTAGAGAAGGAGAAGGCAGAGGCAGATATCCGCACAGGCACAGTAAGACGTGGAGAAGCAGAGTAGACATCAAGGACTGTCTCACCTTTGTGCGGAGTCAACGTACGTCTTTCCAGGCGGGCAGGACGGATAGGACAATCCTTCAGGAAGTGTTCAGTACTGGCACAGTACAGGCAGAGATTCTCCATGCGGCGTCGTGTCCTCTCTTGAGGTGTCAGGCGAGACCGGTCGACCTGCATAGCCTCCACGGCGGGAGGCACAGGAGCGGATTGCAGGGGACCAGAGGAGAGAGGAGCCGGGGAGAAAAAACGCCTCGTGCGAACAAAGTCCATATCCTGGCGGAGCTCCTGACGCCTTCTCGGAAAAACGCATGTCAATGCGAGTGGCTAGGTGAATGAGTTCATGTAGATTAGCAGGAATTTCTCGTGCGGCCAGAACATCCTTAATGTTGCTGGATAGGCCTTTTTTAAAAGTCGCGCAGAGGGCCTCATTATTCCAGGATAATTCTGAAGCAAGAGTACGGAATTGTACGGCGTACTCGCCAACGGAAGAATTACCCTGGACCAGGTTCAACAGGGCAGTCTCAGCAGAAGAGGCTCGGGCAGGTTCCTCAAAGACACTTCGAATTTCCGAGAAGAAGGAGGGTATAGAGGCAGTGACGGGGTCATTGCGGTCCCAGAGCGGTGTGGCCCATGATAGAGCTTTTCCAGACAGAAGGCTGACTACGAAAGCCACCTTAGACCTTTCAGTAGGAAACTGGTCCGACATCATCTCCAAGTGCAGGGAACACTGGGAAAGAAAGCCACGGCAAAACTTGGAGTCCCCATCAAATTTATCCGGCAAGGATAGTCGTAGACCAGAAGCGGCCAGTCGCTGCGGAGGAGGTGCAGGAGCTGGCGGAGGAGATGATTGCTGAAGCTGTGGTAGTAGCTGCTGTAGCATCACGGTCAGTTGAGACAGCTGTTGGCCTTGTTGCGCTATCTGTTGTGACTGCTGGGCGACCACCGTGGTGAGGTCAGCGACAACTGGCAGAGGAACTTCAGCGGGATCCATGGCCGGATCTACTGTCACGATGCCGGCTGGCAGGTAGTGGATCCTCTGTGCCAGAGAGGGATTGGCGTGGACCGTGCTAGTGGATCGGTTCTAAGTCACTACTGGTTTTCACCAGAGCCCGCCGCAAAGCGGGATGGTCTTGCTGCGGCGGTAGTGACCAGGTCGTATCCACTAGCAACGGCTCACCTCTCTGGCTGCTGAAGATAGGCGCGGTACAAGGGAGTAGGCAGAAGCAAGGTCGGACGTAGCAGAAGGTCGGGGCAGGCAGCAAGGATCGTAGTCAGGGGCAACGGCAGGAGGTCTGGAACACAGGCTAGGAACACACAAGGAAACGCTTTCACTGGCACAATGGCAACAAGATCCGGCAAGGAAGTGCAGGGGAAGTGAGGTATTAATAGGGAAGTGCACAGGTGAAGATACTGATTGGAACCACTGCGCCAATCAGCGGCGCAGTGGCCCTTTAAATCACAAAGACCCGGCGCACGCGCGCCCTAGGGAGCGGGGCCGCGCGCGCCGGGACAGGACCGACGGAGAGCGAGTCAGGTACGGGAGCCGGGGTGCGCATCGCGAGCGGGCGCCACCCGCATCGCGAATCGCCTCCCGGCTGGAGGCGGTATCGCAGCGCCCCGGGTCAGTGGATCTGACCGGAGCGCTGCAGTGAGGAGAGTGTAGCGAGCGCTCCGGGGAGGAGCGGGGACCCGGAGCGCTCGGCGTAACAGATACATTTACTCCAATAGATACATTTACTCCTATAGATACATTTACTCATATAGATACATTTACTCTTATAGATACATTTACTCCTATAGATACATTTACTCTTATAGATACATTTACTCCTATAGATACATTTACTCTTATAGATACATTTACTCCCATAGATACATTTACTCTTATAGATACATTTACTCCTATAGATACATTTACTCCAAAAGATACATTTACTCTTGTAAATACATTTACTCCCATAGATACATTTACTCTTATAGATACATTTACTCCTATAGATACATTTATACTGATAGATACATTTACTCCTATAGAATCATTTACTCTTATAGATACATTTACTCCCATAGATACATTTACTCCTATAGATACATTTACTCTTATAGAAACATTTACTCCTATAGATACATTTACTCCTATAGATACATTTACTCTTATAGATACATTTACTCCCATAGATACATTTACTCCCATAGATACATTTACTCCTATAAATACATTTACTCCCATAGATACATTTACTCCTATAGATACATTTACTCCTATAAATACATTTACTCCTATAGATACATTTACTCCCATAGATACATTTATTCCCATAGATACATTTACTCTTATAGATACATTTACTCCCATAGATACATTTACTCCTATAGATACATTTAATCCTGTAGATACATTTACTCTTTTAGAAACATTTACTTCTATAGATATATTTACTCCTATAGATACATTTATTCCCATAGATACATTTACTCCCATAGATACATTTACTCTTATAGATATATTTACTCCTATAGATACATTTACTCCTATAGATACATTTACTCTTATAGATATATTTACTCTTATAGATACATTTACTCTTATAGATTCATTTATTCCCATAGATACATTTACTCCTATAGATACATTTACTTCTATAGATACATTTACTCCCATAGATACATTTAATCCTATAGATACATTTACTCCTATAGATACATTTACTCTTATAGATACATTTACTCCCATAGATACATTTAATCCTATAGATACATTTACTCTTATAGATACATTTACTCCCATAGATACATTTAATCCTATAGATACATTTACTCCTATAGATACATTTACTTCTATAGATACATTTACTCCCATAGATACATTTAATCCTATAGATACATTTACTCCTATAGATACATTTACTCCTATAGATACATTTACTCTTATAGATACATTTACTCCTATAGATACATTTAATCCTATAGATACATTTACTCTTATAGATACATTTACTCCTATAGATACATTTACTCCCATAGATACATTTACTCCCATAGATACATTTACTCCCATAGATACATTTACTCCCATAGATACATTTACTCCTATAGATACATTTACTCTTATAGATACATTTACTCCCATAGATACATTTACTCCTATAGATACATTTACTCTTATAGATACATTTACTCCTATAGATACATTTACTCTTATAGATACATTTACTCCTATAGATACATTTAATCCTATAGATACATTTACTCTTATAGATACATTTACTCCTATAGATACATTTACTCCCATAGATACATTTACTCCCATAGATACATTTACTCCCATAGATACATTTACTCCTATAGATACATTTACTCTTATAGATACATTTACTCTTATAGATACATTTACTCCTATAGATACATTTATTCCCATAGATACATTTACTCCTCTAGATACATTTACTCTTATAGATACATTTACTCCTATAGATACATTTACTCCTATAGATACATTTACTCCTATAGAAACATTTATTCCCATAGATACATTTACTCCTATACATACATTTATTCCCATAGATACATTTACTCCCATAGATACATTTACTCTTATAGAAACATTTACTCCTATAGATACATTTATTCCCATAGATACATTTACTCCTATAGATACATTTACTCCCATAGATACATTTACTCCTATAGAAACATTTACTCCTATAGATACATTTATTCCCATAGATACATTTACTCCTATAGATACATTTACTCCCATAGATACATTTACTCCTATAGATACATTTACTCTTATAGATACATTTACTCCTATAGATACATTTACTCTTATAGATACATTTACTCCTATAGATACATTTACAATTATAGATACATTTACTCCTATAGATACATTTACTCTTATAGATACATTTACTCCTATAGATACATTTACAATTATAGATACATTTACTCTTATAGATACATTTACTCCCATAGATACATTTACTCCGATAGATACATTTACTCTTATAGATACATTTAGTCCTATAGAAACATTTACTCCTATAGATACATTTATTCCCATAGATACATTTACTCTTATAGATACATTTACTCCCATAGATACATTTACTCCTATAAAAACATTTACTCCTATAGATACATTTACTTCTATAGATACATTACTCTTATAGATACATTTACTCCTATAGATACATTTATTCCCATAGATACATTTACTCCTCTAGATACATTTACTCTTATAGATACATTTACTCCTATAGATACATTTACTCCCATAGATACATTTACTCCCATAGATACATTTACTCCTATAAATACATTTACTCCCATAGATACATTTACTCCTATAGATACATTTACTCCTATAGATACATTTACTCTTATAGAAACATTTACTCCTATAGATACATTTACTCCTATAGATACATTTACTCCTATAGATACATTTACTCTTATAGATACATTTACTCCCATAGATACATTTACTCCCATAGATACATTTACTCTTATAGATACATTTACTCCCATAGATACATTTACTACTATAGATACATTTACTCCTATAAATACATTTACTCCCATAGATACATTTACTCCTATAAATACATTTACTCCCATAGATACATTTACTCCTATAGATACATTTACTCTTATAGAAACATTTACTCCTATAGATACATTTACTCCTATAGATACATTTACTCCTATAGATACATTTACTCTTATAGATACATTTACTCCCATAGATACATTTACTCCCATAGATACATTTACTCCTATAAATACATTTACTCCCATAGATACATTTACTCCTATAGATACATTTACTCCTATAAATACATTTACTCCTATAGATATATTTACTCCCATAGATACATTTATTCCCATAGATACATTTACTCTTTTAGAAACATTTACTTCTATAGATACATTTACTCCTATAGATACATTTAATCCTGTAGATACATTTACTCTTTTAGAAACATTTACTTCTATAGATATATTTACTCCTATAGATACATTTATTCCCATAGATACATTTACTCCTATAGAGACATTTACTCCTATAGATACATTTACTCTTATAGATATATTTACTCCTATAGATACATTTACTCCTATAGATACATTTACTCTTATAGATATATTTACTCTTATAGATACATTTACTCTTATAGATTCATTTATTCCCATAGATACATTTACTCCTATAGATACATTTACTTCTATAGATACATTTACTCCCATAGATACATTTAATCCTATAGATACATTTACTCCTATAGATACATTTACTCCTATAGATACATTTACTCTTATAGATACATTTACTCCCATAGATACATTTAATCCTATAGATACATTTAATCCTATAGATACATTTACTCTTATAGATACATTTACTCTTATAGATACATTTACTCCTATAGATACATTTACTCCCATAGATACATTTACTCCCATAGATACATTTACTTCTATAGATACATTTACTCCTATAGATACATTTACTCCTATAGATACATTTACTCCCATAGATACATTTACTCCCATAGATACATTTACTCCTATAGATACATTTACTCTTATAGATACATTTACTCCTATAGATACATTTACTCTTATAGATACATTTACTCTTATAGATACATTTACTCCCATAGATACATTTACTCCTATAGATACATTTACTCCTATAGATACATTTACTCTTATAGATACATTTACTATTATAGATACATTTACTCCTCTAGATACATTTACTCTTATAGATACATTTACTCCTATAGATACATTTACTCCTATAGATACATTTACTCCTATAGAAACATTTATTCCCATAGATACATTTACTCCTATAGATACATTTATTCCCATAGATACATTTACTCCCATAGATACATTTACTCTTATAGAAACATTTACTCCTATAGATACATTTATTCCCATAGATACATTTACTCCTATAGATACATTTACTCCCATAGATACATTTACTCCTATAGATACATTTACTCCTATAGATACATTTACTCCTATAGATACATTTATTCCCATAGATACATTTACTCCTATAGATACATTTACTCCCATAGATACATTTACTCCTATAGATACATTTACTCCTATAGATACATTTACTCTTATAGATACATTTACTCCTATAGATACATTTACTCCTATAGATACATTTACTCTTATAGATACATTTACTCCTATAGATACATTTACAATTATAGATACATTTACTCTTATAGATACATTTACTCCCATAGATACATTTACTCCGATAGATACATTTACTCTTATAGATACATTTACTCCTATAGAAACATTTACTCCTATAGATACATTTATTCCCATAGATACATTTACTCCTATAGATACATTTACTTCTATAGATACATTTACTCCTATAGATACATTTACTCTTATAGATATATTTACTCTTATAGATACATTTACTCCTATAGATACATTTACTTCTATAGATACATTTACTCCTATAGATACATTTACTCTTATAGATACATTTACTCTTATAGATACATTTACTCCTATAGATACATTTACTCCCATAGATACATTTACTCTTATAGATACATTTACTCTTATAGATACATTTACTCTTATAGATACATTTACTCCTATAGATACATTTACTCCCATAGATACATTTACTCTTATAGATACATTTACTCTTATAGATACATTTACTCCTATAGATACATTTACTCCTATAGATACATTTACTCTTATAGATACATTTACTCTTATAGATACATTTACTCCTATAGATACATTTACTCCTATAGATACATTTACTCTTATAGATACATTTACTTCTATAGATACATTTACTCCTATAGATACATTTACTCTTATAGATACATTTACTCTTATAGATACATTTACTCCTATAGATACATTTACTCCCATAGATACATTTACTCTTATAGATACATTTACTCTTATAGATACATTTACTCCTATAGATACATTTACTCCCATAGATACATTTACTCTTATAGATACATTTACTCTTATAGATACATTTACTCCTATAGATACATTTACTCCCATAGATACATTTACTCTTATAGATACATTTACTCTTATAGATACATTTACTCCTATAGATACATTTACTCCTATAGATACATTTACTCCCATAGATACATTTACTCAGTGGCGTTGCTAGGGTTGGTGTCACCCGGTGCGGTAGAAAATGGTGTCACCCCATACCTTCTCCCCCTCAGTAAGTTTTTAGCCTGTTGTGACAGACACCACTGTTGTAGCGCATTGTGAGAAATTCCAGTATAATAATCAGATATAACAGTTGCCACAGAATGGGAAAGTGTTAAAGAAGTTTTCACCATTTAAATATACAGCTCCCAGAATTACTTAAAGGGGTACTCCACTGGAAAACATTTACTTTTATATCGACCGGTGCCAGAAAGTTAAACAGATTTTTAAATTACTTCTATTTAAAATCTTAATCCTTACAGTACTTATATAAGCTGTTGTATTCTCCACAGGAAGTTGTGTAGTTCTTTCCAGTCTGTCCACAGTGCTCTGTCTGTCCATGTTAGGAACTGTCCAGAGCAGGAGAGGTTTGCAATGGGGATTTGCTCCTACTATGGACAGTTCTTGACATGGACAGAGGTGTCAGCACAGAGCACTATGGTCAGACAGAAAATAAATTAAAAAGGAAAAGAACTTCCTGTGAATCACTTATGCAGCAGCTAATAAGTACTGGAAGGATTAAGATTTTTAAGTAGAAGTTATTTATAAATCTGTTTAACTTTGTAGCACCAGTTGATTAAAAATTTTTTTTTTAAGTAGAGTACCCCTTTACGCAGTGGTGAGGTTATGCTGGGAGTTGTAGTTTCACTCATCATAACTGTAGAACTGACAAGTGACTCCAGCTCTGATAGGACATAGAGAGGAGAATGTACAATGATATCAGTGACTACAGGTGACGTCTTCTCTATAGTGAGGAGAATACACAATGATATCAGTGACTACAGGTGACGTCTTCTCTATAGTGAGGAGAATACACAATAATATCAGTGACTACAGGTGACATCTTCTCTATAGTGAGGAGAATGTACAATGATATCATTGACTACAGGTGACGTCTTCTCTATAGTGAGGAGAATACACAATGATATCAGTGACTACAGGTGACGTCTTCTCTATAGTGAGGAGGATACAGAATGATATCAGTGATTACAGGTGACGTCTTCTCTATAGTGAGGAGAATACACAATGATATCAGTGACTACAGGTGACGTCTTCTCTATAGTGAGGAGAATACACAATGATATCAGTGACTACAGGTGACGTCTTCTCTATAGTGAGGAGAATACACAATGATATCAGTGACTACAGGTGACGTCTTCTCTATAGTGAGGAGAATACACAATGATATCAGTGACTACAGGTGACGTCTTCTCTATAGTGAGGAGAATACACAATGATATCAGTGACTACAGGTGACGTCTTCTCTATAGTGAGGAGGATACAGAATGATATCAGTGACTACAGGTGACCTCTTCTCTATAGTGAGGAGGATACAGAATGATATCAGTGACTACAGGTGACGTCTTCTCTATAGTGAGGAGGATACAGAATGATATCAGTGACTACAGGTGACGTCTTCTCTATAGTGAGGAGGATACACAATGATATCAGTGACTACAGGTGACGTCTTCTCTATAGTGAGGAGGATACAGAATGATATCAGTGATTACAGGTGACGTCTTTTCTATAGTGAGGAGAATACACAATGATATCAGTGACTACAGGTGACGTCTCCTCTATAGTGAGGAGAATACACAATGATATCAGTGACTACAGGTGACGTCTTCTCTATAGTGAGGAGAATACAGAATGATATCAGTGACTACAGGTGACGTCTTCTCTATAGTGAGGAGAATACACAATGATATCAGTGACTACAGGTGACGTCTTCTCTATAGTGAGGAGAATACACAATGATATCAGTGATTACAGGTGACGTCTTCTCTATAGTAAGGAGAATGTACAATGATATCAGTGACTACAGGTGACGTCTTCTCTATAGTGAGGAGAATACACAATGATATCAGTGACTACAGGTGACGTCTTCTCTATATTGAGGAGAATACACAATGATATCAGTGATTACAGGTGACGTCTTCTCTATAGTGAGGAGAATACACAGTGATATCAGTGACTACAGGTGACGTCTTCTCTATAGTGAGGAGAATACACAATGATATCAGTGACTACAGGTGACGTCTTCTCTATAGTGAGGAGAATACACAATGATATCAGTGACTACAGGTGACGGCTTCTCTATAGTGAGGAGAATACACAATGATATCAGTGACTACAGGTGACGTCTTCTCTATAGTGAGGAGGATACAGAATGATATCAGTGACTACAGGTGACCTCTTCTCTATAGTGAGGAGGATACAGAATGATATCAGTGACTACAGGTGACCTCTTCTCTATAGTGAGGAGGATACAGAATGATATCAGTGACTACAGGTGACGTCTTCTCTATAGTGAGGAGAATACACAATGATATCAGTGACTACAGGTGACGTCTTCTCTATAGTGAGGAGGATACAGAATGATATCAGTGATTACAGGTGACGTCTTCTCTATAGTGACACGAGAATACACAATGATATCAGTGACTACAGGTGACGTCTTCTCTATAGTGAGGAGAATACACAATGATATCAGTGACTACAGGTGACGTCTTCTCTATAGTGAGGAGAATACACAATGATATCAGTGACTACAGGTGACGTCTTCTCTATAGTGAGGAGAATACACAATGATATCAGTGATTACAGGTGACGTCTTCTCTATAGTGAGGAGAATGTACAATGATATCAGTGACTACAGGTGACGTCTTCTCTATAGTGAGGAGAATACAGAATGATATCAGTGACTACAGGTGACGTCTTCTCTATAGTGAGGAGAATACAGAATGATATCAGTGACTACAGGTGACGTCTTCTCTATAGTGAGGAGAATACACAATGATATCAGTGATTACAGGTGACGTCTTCTCTATAGTAAGGAGAATGTACAATGATATCAGTGACTACAGGTGACGTCTTCTCTATAGTGAGGAGAATACACAATGATATCAGTGACTACAGGTGACGTCTTCTCTATATTGAGGAGAATACACAATGATATCAGTGATTACAGGTGACGTCTTCTCTATAGTGAGGAGAATACACAGTGATATCAGTGACTACAGGTGACGTCTTCTCTATAGTGAGGAGAATACAGAATGATATCAGTGACTACAGGTGACGTCTTCTCTATAGTGAGGAGAATACAGAATGATATCAGTGACTACAGGTGACGTCTTCTCTATAGTGAGGAGAATACAGAATGATATCAGTGACTACATGTGACGTCTTCTCTATAGTGAGGAGAATACAGAATGATATCAGTGATTAATTACAGGTGACGTCTTCTCTATAGTGAGGAGAATGTACAATGATATCAGTGATTACAGGTGACGTCTTCTCTATAGTGAGGAGGATACAGAATGATATCAGTGACTACAGGTGACGTCTTCTCTATAGTGAGGAGAATACAGAATGATATCAGTGACTACAGGTGACGTCTTCTCTATAGTGAGGAGAATACACAATGATATCAGTGATTACAGGTGACGTCTTCTCTTTAGTGAGGAGAATACAGAATGATATCAGTGACTACAGGTGACGTCTTCTCTATAGTGAGGAGAATACACAATGATATCAGTGACTACAGGTGACGTCTTCTCTATAGTGAGGAGAATACAGAATGATATCAGTGACTACAGGTGACGTCTTCTCTATAGTGAGGAGAATACAGAATGATATCAGTGATTAATTACAGGTGACGTCTTCTCTATAGTGAGGAGAATGTACAATGATATCAGTGATTAATTACAGGTGACGTCTTCTCTATAGTCTTCCCTTATCTAATTCAGATGGTACATACCGCCTGGTCCAGCTAAAACTTCTGTCTGTAGAATGTGACGCCCAGACGTCTCCTCACTATGTCAGCGCATTCTCATCCTCTATATGAAAACAATTATTATTATAAACCTGACAGACACTGTGTCCTCTAAATATAATACTACTATACACTATACTCTTTGATTATAAACCTTCCATACACCATGCCCTCTAAATATAATACTACCACACACTGTACATTCTAAATATAATACTACTATACACTATACTCTTTGATTATAAACCTTCCATACACCATACCCACTGAATATATTACTACCACACACTGTACATTCTGAATACCAACACATACTGTACACTCTGAATATAAATCTGCCACATACTGTACCCTCTGAATATATCGCCACACACTGTACCCTCTGAATATAAATCTGCCACATACTGTACCCTCTGAATATACCGCCACACACTGTGCCCCCTGAATATAAATCTGCCACATACTGTACCCTCTGAATATAAATCTGGTGGTGTTGCTAGTTGATGATGGGGGTGCTAGTACTGGGGAGGTGTTGCTGGAGGATGATGAGGGTGCTACTGGCCATCCCCCCTGGCAGTATCACCCCCATCGGCAGGATCATCCTCCTGGCAGGAGCACCCCCATCATCCACCATCAGGATCTGCTGATGGAGGTGCTGCTGCTGGGGGGGGTGGGTTGCTGGTGGATGATGAGGGTGCTACTGCCAGGGGGGGGGAGCATTAGGTAGGCAGCAGTTCCCCCACTTAAGGTAGGTAGCAGTTCCCCCACATTAGGTAGGTAGCGGTTCTCCACATTAGGTAGGTAGCAGTTCCCCCACATTAGGTAGGTAGCAGTTTCCCCACATTAGGTAGCATAGATTCCCCACATTTGGTACCAGTTACCCCACATTAGGTAGTAATTTCCCCACATTAAGTAGCACAGATTCCACACATTAGGTAGCACAGATTCCACACATTAGGTAGAAGTTTCCCCACATTAGGTAGCACAGAATCCCCACATTAGGTAGCAGTTTTCCCACATTATGTAGCAGCCTTCGCACATTAGGTAGCAATTTTCCAACATTAGGTAGCAGTTTCCCCACATTAGGTAGCATAGATTCCCCACATTTGGTATTAGTTTCCCCCCATTAGGCCGCAGGTTCCCTTGCATGTTCCCCACAATAGGTCAAAGTCTCCCCACATTAGATCGCTGGTTCAAGCAAAACCCCCCTCCCCCCACACAAAAAAAAACACACACACACACAACACAGAGACACACACACACACACACAGATAGATAGAGAGACACACACACACACAGTCAGAGAGACACACACTCACAGAGAGACACACACAGTCACACACACACAGAGTCACACAAAGACAGAGAGTCACACACAGACAGAGATTGCGACAGACACACACAGTCACACACACAGAGAGACACACACTCACAGACACACACACACAGTCACACACACACAGTCACACACACACACACACAGTCACACACACACAGTCACACACACACACAGTCACACACACACACAGTCACAAACACACACACAGTCACACACACACAGTCACACACACACACAGTCACACACACACACAGTCACACAAAGACAGAGAGTCACACACAGACAGAGATTGCGACAGACACACACAGTCACACACACAGAGAGACACACACTCACAGACACACACACACAGTCACACACACACAGTCACACACACAGTCACACACACACAGTCACACACACACACAGTCACACACACACACAGTCACACACACAAACACACAGTCACACACAGACAGTCACACACAGACAGAAACACACAGACAGAGACACACAAACAGAGAGAGACAGACACTCACTCACCCATCCAGCGCTTCGCTCCTTCTCTCCGGTCGCTCTGCGAGTGACGTCACGTCCTCCTGCGCCGGCCCTGCGGAGGGACGTCGGACGGGCGCAACAGAAGACGTGGGGGCACAGGCCGGTTCACTGTGCAGGTGACGGGGGGGTGCTAGTACGGAGATGAAACAAGTGAGGACCGGGGGGGGGGGGGGGCAATGCTCTTACAGAGGCAGCGCAAGTGGGGGCCATGGGGGGATGCTAGTATGGAGACAGGCAGCGCAACTGAGGACCGGCGGCATTCCTGGTGTCACCCCATCAGGATGGTGTCACCCGGTGCGGGCCGCACCCCCCGCACCCCGGTCGCAACGCCACTGCATTTACTCCTATAGATACATTTACTCCTATAGATAAATTTACTCCTATAGATACATTTACTCCTATAGATACATTTACTCCTATAGATAAATTTACTCCCATAGATACATTTACTCTTATAGATACATTTACTCCTATAGATACATTTACTCCTCTAGATACATTTACTCCTCTAGATACATTTACTCCTATAGATACATTTACTCCTCTAGATACATTTACTCCTATAGATACATTTACTCTTATAGATACATTTACTCCCATAGATACATTTACTCCTCTAGATACATTTACTCCTCTAGATACATTTACTCCTATAGATACATTTACTCCTATAGATACATTTAATCCTATAGATACATTTACTCCCATAGATACATTTACTCTTATAGATACATTTACTCCCATAGATACATTTACTCTTATAGATACATTTACTCTTATAGATACATTTACTCCTATAGATACATTTACTCCCATAGATACATTTACTCTTATAGATACATTTACTCCTATAGATACATTTACTCCTATAGATACATTTACTCCTATAGATACATTTATACCCATAGATACATTTACTCCCATAGATACATTTACTCTTATAGATAAATTTACTCCTATAGATACATTTACTCCCATAGATACATTTACTCTTATAGATACATTTACTCCTATAGATACATTTACTCCTATAGATACATTTACTCCTATAGATACATTTATACCCATAGATACATTTACTCCCATAGATACATTTACTCTTATAGATACATTTACTCCCATAGATACATTTACTCTTATAGATACATTTACTCCTATAGATACATTTACTCCCATAGATACATTTACTCCTATAGGTACATTTACTCCTATAGATAAATTTACTCCTATAGATAAATTTACTCCTATAGATACATTTACTCCTATAGATAAATTTACTCCTATAGATACATTTACTCCTATAGATAAATTTACTCCCATAGATACATTTAATCCTATAGATACATTTACTCTCATAGATACATTTACTCCCATAGATACATTTACTCTTATAGATACATTTACTCCCATAGATACATTTACTCTTATAGATACATTTACTCCCATAGATACATTTACTCTTATAGATACATTTACTCTTATAGATACATTTACTCTTATAGATACATTTACTCCTATAGATACATTTACTCCCATAGATACATTTACTCCTATAGATACATTTACTCCTATAGATACATTTATTCCTATAGATAAATTTACTCCTATAGATACATTTATACCCATAGATACATTTACTCCCATAGACACATTTACTCTTATAGATACATTTACTCCTATAGATACATTTAATCCTATAGATGCATTTACTCCTATAGATACATTTACTCTTATAGATACATTTACTCCTATAGATACATTTACTCTTATAGATACATTTACTCTTATAGATACATTTACTCCTATAGATACATTTACTCTTATAGATACATTTACTCCTATAGATACATTTACTCCTATAGATACATTTACTCTTATAGATACATTTACTCTTATAGATACATTTACTCTTATAGATACATTTACTCCCATAGATACATTTACTCTTATAGATACATTTACTCCCATAGATACATTTACTCCTATAGATACATTTACTCTTATAGATACATTTACTCTTATAGATACATTTACTCCTATAGATACATTTACTCTTATAGATACATTTACTCCTATAGATACATTTACTCCTATAGATACATTTTACTCTTATAGATACATTTACTCTTATAGATACATTTACTCTTATAGATACATTACTATTATAGATACATTTACTCCTATAGATACATTTACTCTTATAGATACATTTACTCCTATAGATACATTTACTCCCATAGATACATTTACTCCTATAGATACATTTACTCCCATAGATATATTTACTCCCATAGATACATTTATCTCCTCCCCGGAGCGCTCGCAGCGTTCTCTTATTCACAGCGCCCCGGTCAGACCTGCTGACCGGGTGCGCTGCGATATTGCTCCCAGCCGGGATGCGATTCGCGATGCGCATCTCGGCTCCCGTACCTGACCCGTTCCCCGTCTGTGTTGTACCGGCGCGCGCGGCCCTGCACCTTAGGGCGCGCGCGCCGGGTCTCTGCGATTTAAAGGGCCACTGCGCCACTGATTGGTGCAACAGGCCTAATCAGTATCCTCACCTGTGCACTCCCTACTTATACCTCATGATCCTGTCACTGCCTCTGTACAGTCCTTCTTCACGGAGATTCGAAGTGTCTTTGAGGAACCTGCCTGAGCCTCTTCTGCCGAGACTGCCCTGCTGAACCTGGTCCAGGGTAATTCTTCTGTTGGCGAGTACGCCATCCAATTCCGTACTCTCGCATCCGAATTATCCTGGAATAACGAGGCCCTCTGCGCGACCTTTAAAAAGGCCTATCCAGTAACATCAAAGATGTGCTGGCCGCACGAGAAATTCCTGCTAACCTGCATGAACTTATTCATCTTGCCACCCGCATTGACATGCGTTTTTCCGAAAGGCGTCAGGAGCTCCGCCAGGATATGGACTTTGTTCGCACGAGGCGTTTTTTCTCCCCGGCTCCTCTCTCCTCTGGTCCTCTGCAATCCGTTCCTGTGCCTCCCGCCGTGGAGGCTATGCAAGTTGACCGGTCTCGCCTGACCCTACAAGAGAGGACACGACTCCGCATGGTGAATCTGTGCCTGTACTGTGCCGGTACCGAACACTTCCTGAAGGATTGTCCTATCCGTTCTCCCCGCCTGGAAAGACGTACGCTGATTCCGCACAAAGGTGAGACAGTTCTTGATGTCAACTCTGCTTCTCCACGTCTTACTGTGCCTGTGCGGATTTCTTCCTCTACCTTCTCCTTCTCTGCTATGGCCTTCTTGGATTCCGGATCTGCAGGAAATTTTATTTTGGCCTCTCTCATCAACAGGTTCAACATCCAGTGACCAGTCTCGCCAGACCCCTCTACATCAATTCTGTGAACAATGAAAGATTGGACTGTACCGTGCGTTACCGCACGGAACCTCTCTTAATGTGCATCGGACCCCATCACGAAAAGATTGAATTCTTGGTCCTCTCTAACTGCACTTCAGAAATTCTTCTTGGATTACCGTGGCTTCAACGCCATTCCCCAACCCTTGATTGGACCCACAGGGGAAATCAAGAACTGGGGTACTTCTTGCCACAAGGACTGTCTTAAACCGGCTCCCTATACTCACAGTTAAGACCCTGTGGTTCCCCCGGTATCTGGTCTTCCCAAGGCCTATCTGGATTATGCTGATGTTTTTTGCAAAAAACAAGCAGAGACTTTGCCTCCTCACAGGCCTTATGACTGTCCTATTGACCTCCTCCCGGGTACTACTCCACCCCGGGGCAGAATCTATCCTCTGTCTGCTCCGGAAACTCAAGCCATGTCGGAATACATCCAGGGGAACTTAAAAAAGGGGTTTATCCGCAAGTCCTCCTCCCCTGCCGGAGCTGGATTTTTTTTTGTTTCCAAAAAAGACGGCTCCCTACGCCGTTGCATTGATTACCGCGGACTTAATAAAATCACTGTAAAAAAACGCTACCCCCTACCTCTTATCTCGGAACTCTTTGATCGCCTTCAAGGTGCCCACATCTTTACCAAACTGGACTTAAGAGGTGCTTATAATCTCATCCGCATCAGGGAGGGGGACGAATGGAAGACTGCATTTAACGCCAGAGATGGACACTTTGAGTATCTGGTTATGCCCTTTGGCCTTTGCAACGCCCCTGCCGTCTTCCAAGACTTTGTAAATTAAATTTTTCGTGATCTTCTATATTCCTGTGTTGTGATTTACCTGGACGATATTCTGATTTTTTCTGCTAACCTAGAAGAACACCGCCAGCATGTCCGCATGGTTCTTCAGAGACTTAGGGACAATCAACTATATGCCAAAATGGAAAAATGTCTCTTTGAATGTCAATCTTGTTACGCCGAGCGCTCCGGGTCCCCGCTCCTCCCCGGAGCGCTCGCAACATCCTCGCATCCACGCCAATCCCTCTCCTTAGGGCGCGCGCACGCCGGGTCTCTGCAATTTAAAGGGCCACTGCGCCACTGATTGGCGCAGCTGGCTTAATTAGTGTGTTCACCTGTGCACTCCCTATTTATACCTCACTTCCCCTGCACTCCCTTGCCGGATCTTGTTGCCATCGTGCCAGTGAAAGCGTTTCCTTGTGTGTTCCTAGCCTGTGTTCCAGACCTCCTGCCGTTGCCCCTGACTACGATCCTTGCTGCCTGCCCTGACCTTCTGCTACGTCCGACCTTGCTCTTGTCTACTCCCTTGTACCGCGCCTATCTTCAGCAGTCAGAGAGGTTGAGCCGTTGCTGGTGGATACGACCTGGTTGCTACCGCCGCTGCAAGACCATCCCGCTTTGCGGCGGGCTCTGGTGAATACCAGTAGCAACTTAGAACCGGTCCACCAGCACGGTCCCACGCCAATCCCTCTCTGACACAGAGGATCCACCTCCAGCCAGCCGAATCGTGACAGTAGATCCGGCCATGGATCCCGCTGAAGTCCCACTGCCAGTTGTCGCCGACCTCACCACGGTGGTCGCCCAGCAGTCGCAACAGATAGCGCAACAAAGCCACAAGCTGTCTCAACTGACCGTGATGCTACAGCAGCTACTACCAGAGCTTCAGCAATCATCTCCTCCGCCAGCTCCTGCACCTCCTCCGCAGCGAGTGGCCGCTTCCGGCCTACGATTATCCTTGCCGGATAAATTTGATGGGGACTCTAAGTTTTGCCGTGGCTTTCTCTCGCAATGTTCCCTGCACTTGGAGATGATGTCGGACCAGTTTCCTACTGAAAGGTCTAAGGTGGCTTTCGTAGTCAGCCTTCTGTCTGGGAAAGCTCTGTCATGGGCCACACCGCTCTGGGACCGCAATGACCCCGTCACTGCCTCTGTACACTCCTTCTTCACGGAGATTCGAAGTGTCTTTGAGGAACCTGCCCGAGCCTCTTCTGCTGAGACTGCCCTGCTGAACCTGGTCCAGGGTAATTCTTCTGTTGGCGAGTACGCCATCCAATTCCGTACTCTTGCCTCCGAATTATCCTGGAATAATGAGGCCCTCTGCGCGACCTTTAAAAAAGGCCTATCCAGCAACATTAAAGATGTGCTGGCCGCACGAGAAATTCCTGCTAACCTGCATGAACTTATTCATCTGGCCACCCGCATTGACATGCGTTTTTCCGAAAGGCGTCAGGAGCTCCGCCAGGATATGGACTTTGTTCGCACGAAGCGTTTTTTCTCCCCGGCTCCTCTCTCCTCTGGTCCTCTGCAATCCGTTCCTGTGCCTCCCGCCGTGGAGGCTATGCAAGTTGACCGGTCTCGCTTGACACCTCAAGAGAGGACACGACTCCGCATGGAGAATCTTTGCCTGTACTGTGCCGGTACCGAACACTTCTTGAAGGATTGTCCTATCCGTCCTCCCCGCCTGGAAAGACGTACGCTGACTCCGCACAAAGGTGAGACAGTTCTTGATGTCAACTCTGCTTCTCCACGCCTTACTGTGCCTGTGCGGATATCTTCCTCTACCTTCTCCTTCTCTACTATGGCCTTCTTGGATTCCGGATCTGCAGGAAATTTTATTTTGGCCTCTCTCATCAACAGGTTCAACATCCCGGTGACCAGTCTCGCCAGACCCCTCTACATCAATTCTGTTAACAATGAAAGATTGGACTGTACCGTGCGTTACCGCACGGAACCTCTCCTAATGTGCATTGGACCTCATCACGAAAAAATTGAATTTTTGGTCCTCTCCAACTGCACTTCCGAAATTCTTCTTGGATTACCGTGGCTTCAACGCCATTCCCCAACCCTTGATTGGTCCACAGGAGAAATCAAGAACTGGGGTACTTCTTGTTTCAAGGACTGTCTTAAACCGGTTCCCAGTACTCCCTGCCGTGACCCTGTGGTTCCCCCTGTACCCGGTCTTCCTAAGGCTTGTATGGACTATGCTGACGTGTTTTGCAAAAAGCAAGCTGAGACTTTACCTCCTCACAGGCCTTATGACTGTCCTATTGACCTCCTCCCGGGTACTACTCCACCCCGGGGCAGAATTTATCCTCTGTCTGCTCCAGAGACTCTTGCCATGTCAGAGTACATCCAGGAAAATTAAAAAAAAGGGGTTTATCCGCAAATCCTCCTCTCCTGTTGGAGCTGGATTTTTTTTTTGTGTCCAAAAAAGATGGCTCCCTACGTCCTTGCATTGATTACCGCAGACTTAATAAAATCACGGTAAAGAACCGCTACCCCCTACCTCTTATCTCGGAACTCTTTGATCGCCTACAAGGTGCCCACATCTTTACCAAACTGGACTTAAGAGGTGCTTATAATCTCATCCGCATCAGGGAGGGGGACGAATGGAAGACTGCATTTAACACCAGAGATGGACACTTTGAGTATCTGGTCATGCCCTTTGGCCTGTGCAACGCCCATGCTGTCTTCCAAGACTTTGTTAATGAAATTTTTCGTGATCTCTTATATTCCTGTGTTGTGGTTTATCTGGACGATATTCTGATTTTTTCTGCCAACTTAGAAGAACACCGCCAGCATGTCCGCATGGTTCTTCAGAGACTTCGAGACAATCAACTTTATGCCAAAATGGAGAAATGTCTGTTTGAATGTCAATCTCTTCCTTTCCTAGGATACTTTGTCTCTGGCCAGGGACTACAAATGGACCCAGATAAACTATCTGCCGTCTTAGATTGGCCACGCCCCTCCGGACTCCGTGCTATCCAAAGTTTTTTGGGGTTCGCCAATTATTACAGACAATTTATTCCACACTTTTCCACTATTGTGGCTCCTATCGTGGCTTTAACCAAGAAAAATGCCAATCCCAAGTCCTGGTCTCCCCAAGCGGAAGACGCATTTAAACATCTCAAGTCTGCCTTTTCTTCTGCTCCCGTGCTCTCCAGACCTGACCCATCTAAACCCTTCCTATTGGAGGTAGATGCCTCCTCAGTGGGAGCTGGAGCTGTCCTTCTACAAAAAAATTCTTCCGGGCATGCTGTTACTTGTGTTTTTTTTTCTAGGACCTTCTCTCCGGCGGAGAGAAACTACTCCATCGGGGATCGAGAACTACTGGCCATTAAATTGGCGCTTGAGGAATGGAGGCATCTGCTGGAGGGATCAAAATTTCCAGTTATCATATACACTGATCACAAGAATCTCTCCTATCTCCAGTCTGCCCAACGGCTGAACCCTCGCCAGGCCAGGTGGTCGTTGTTCTTTGCCCGTTTTAACTTTGAAATTCATTTTCGCCCTGCCGACAAGAACATTAGGGCCGATGCCCTCTCTCGTTCCTCGGATGCCTCGGAAGTAGAGCTCTCTCCGCAACACATCATTCCTCCTGACTGTCTGATCTCCACTTCTCCAGCCTCCATCAGGCAAACTCCTCCAGGGAAGACCTTCGTTTCTCCACGCCAGCGTCTCGGGATTCTCAAATGGGGACACTCCTCCCACCTCGCAGGCCATGCGGGCATCAAAAAATCCTTGCAACTCATCTCTCGTTTCTATTGGTGGCCGACTCTGGAGACGGATGTTGTTGATTTTGTGCGGGCCTGTACTGTCTGTGCCCGGGATAAGACTCCTCGCCAGAAGCCTGCTGGTCTCCTTCATCCTCTGCCTGTCCCCGAACAGCCTTGGTCTCTGATTGGTATGGACTTTATTACAGACTTGCCCTCATCCTGTGGCAACACAGTTGTTTGGGTGGTCGTTGATCGATTTTCCAAGATGGCACATTTTATTCCTCTTCCTGGTCTTCCTTCAGCGCCTCAGTTGGCAAAACAATTTTTTGTACACATTTTTCGTCTTCACGGTTTGCCCACGCAGATCGTCTCGGATAGAGGCGTCCAATTCGTGTCTAAATTCTGGAGGGCCCTCTGTAAACAGCTCAAGATTAAATTAAACTTCTCTTCTTCTTATCATCCCCAATCCAATGGGCAAGTAGAAAGAATTAACCAGGTCCTGGGTGACTATTTACGGCATTTTGTTTCCTCCCGCCAGGATGACTGGGCAGATCTTCTACCATGGGCCGAATTCTCATACAACTTCAGAGTCTCCGAATCTTCTGCTAAGTCCCCATTTTTCGTGGTGTACGGCCGTCACCCTCTTCCCCCCCTCCCTACTCCCTTGGCCTCTGGTTTGCCCGCTGTGGATGTAGTGACTCGTGATCTTTCCACCATATGGAAAGAGACCCAAAATTCTCTTTTACAGGCTTCATCCCGCATGAAAAGGTTTGCCGATAAGAAAAGAAGAACTCCCCCCATTTTTTCTCCTGGAGACAAGGTATGGCTCTCCGCTAAATATGTCCGCTTTCGTGTCTCCAGTTACAAACTGGGACCACGCTATCTTGGTCCTTTCAAAGTCTTGTGCCAGATTAACCCTGTCTCTTACAAACTCCTTCTTCCTCCTTCTCTTCGTATTCCCAATGCCTTCCATGTCTCTCTCCTTAAACCACTCATCATTAACTGCTTCTCTCCCAAACTTGTTTCTCCCACTCCTGTTTCCGGTTCTTCTGACGTCTTCTCCGTGAAGGAGATTCTGGCCTCCAAGACGGTCAGAGGGAAAAAAAATTTCTTGGTGGATTGGGAAGGCTGTGGTCCAGAAGAGAGATCCTGGGAACCTGAGGACAACATCCTAGACAAAAGTCTTGTCCTCAGGTTCTCAGGCTCCAAGAAGAGGGGGAGACCCAAGGGGGGGGGGGTACTGTTACGCCGAGCGCTCCGGGTCCCCGCTCCTCCCCGGAGCACTCGCAACATCCTCGCATTTGCAGCGCCCCGGTCAGACCTGCTGACCGGGTGCGCTGCAATACCTCTCTCAGCCGGGATGCGATTCGCGATGCGGGAGGCGCCCGCTCGCGATGCGCATCCCGGCTCCCGTACCTGACTCGCTCTCCGTCGGTCTTATCCCGGCTCGCGCGGCCCCGCTCCTTAGGGCGCTCGCGCGCCGGTTCTCTGCAATTTAAAGGCCCACTGCGCCACTGATTGGCGCAGCTGGCTTAATTAGTGTGTTCACCTGTGCACTCCCTATTTATACCTCACTTCCCCTGCACTCCCTCGCCGGATCTTGTTGCCATTGTGCCAGTGAAAGCGTTTCCTTGTGTGTTCCTAGCCTGTGTTCCAGACCTCCTGCCGTTGCCCCTGACTACGATCCTTGCTGCCTGCCCTGACCTTATGCTACGTCCGACCTTGCTCTTGTCTACTCCCTTGTACCGCGCCTATCTTCAGCAGTCAGAGAGGTTGAGCCGTTGCTGGTGGATACGACCTGGTTGCTACCGCCGCTGCAAGACCATACCGCTTTGCGGCGGGCTCTGGTGAATACCAGTAGCAACTTAGAACCGATCCACCAGCACGGTCCACGCCAATCCCTCTCTGGCACAGAGGATCCATCTCCAGCCAGCCGAATCGTGACAAATCTCTTCCTTTCCTAGGATACTTGGTCTCTGGCCAGGGACTACAAATGGACCCAGATAAACTATCTGCCGTATTGGATTGGCCACGCCCCTCCGGACTCCGTGCTATCCAACGTTTTTTGGGGTTCGCCAATTATTACAGACAATTTATTCCACACTTTTCCACTATTGTGGCTCCTATCGTTGCTCTAACCAAGAAAAACGCCAATCCTAAGTCCTGGTCTCCTCAAGCGGAAGACACATTTAAACATCTCAAGTCTGCCTTTTCTTCTGCTCCCGTACTCTCCAGACCTGACCCATCTAAACCCTTCTTATTGGAGGTAGATGCCTCCTCTGTGGGAGCTGGAGCAGTTCTTCTACAAAAAAATTCTTCCGGGCATGCTGTTACTTGTGGGTTTTTTTCTAGGACCTTCTCCCCGGCGGAGAAAAACTACTCCATTGGTGATCGAGAATTACTGGCCATAAAATTGTCGCTTGAGGAATGGAGGCACCTGCTGGAGGGATCCCAATATCCAGTCATTATATACACTGACCACAAGAATCTCTCTTATCTCCAGTCTGCCCAACGGCTGAACCCTCGCCAGGCTAGGTGGTTGTTGTTCTTTGCCCATTTTAACTTTGAAATTCATTTTCGCCCTGCTGACAAGAACATTAGGGCCGATGCCCTTTCTCGTTCTTCTGATGCCTCTGAAGTGGAAGCCTCTCCGCAACACATCATTCCTCCGGACTGTCTGATCTCCACTTCGCCATCTTCCATCAGACAAACTCCTCCAGGGAAGACCTTCGTTTCTCCACGCCAGCGCCTCGGGATTCTCAAGTGGGGACACTCCTCCCACCTCGCTGGCCATGCTGGCATCAAAAAATCCATCCAACTCATCTCTCGATTTTATTGGTGGCCTACTCTGGAGACTGATGTTGTTGATTTCGTGCGGGCCTGTACTGTCTGTGCCCGGGATAAGACCCCTCGCCAGAAGCCTGCCGGTCTCCTCCATCCTCTGCCTGTTCCTGAACAACCTTGGTCACAGATTGGTATGGACTTTATTACTGACTTGCCTTTATCCCATGGCAACACAGTTGTTTGGGTGGTCGTTGATCGATTTTCCAAGATGGCGCATTTTATCCTTCTTCCAGGCCTTCCTTCGGCACCTCAGTTGGCGAAGCAATTTTTTACACACATTTTTCACCTTCACGGGTTGCCCACGCAGATCGTCTCGGATAGAGGCGTCCAATTCGTGTCTAAATTCTGAAGGGCCCTCTGTAAGCAGCTCAAGATCAAATTAAACTTCTCTTCTTCTTATCATCCCCAATCCAATGGGCAAGTAGAAAGAATTAATCAGGTTCTGGGTGACTATTTACGACATTTTGTTTCCTCTCGCCAGGATGACTGGGCAGATCTTCTACCATGGGCCAAATTCTCATACAATTTCAGAGTCTCCGAATCCTCTGCTAAATCCCCATTCTTCGTGGTGTACGGCCGTCACCCTCTTCCCCCCCTCCCTACTCCCCTGCCCTCTGGTTTGCCCGCTGTTGATGAAGTGACTCGAGACCTTTCCACCATATGGAAAGAAACCCAAAATTCTCTTTTACAGGCTTCATCCCGCATGAAAAGGTTTGCCGATAAGAAAAGAAGAATTCCCCCCATTTTTGCTCCCGGAGACAAGTATGTCCGCTTTCGTGTCCCCAGTTATAAACTGGGACCACATTATCTTGGTCCTTTCAAAGTCAAGTGCCAAATCAACCCTGTCTCTTACAAACTCCTTCTTCCTCCTTCTCTCCGTATCCCCAATGCCTTCCATGTCTCTCTCCTTAAACCACTCACCCTTAACCGCTTCTCTCCCAAAGTTGTTTCTCCCACTCCAGTTTCCAGGTCATCTGACGTCTTTTCGGTGAAGGAGATTCTAGCATCCAAGACGGTCAGAGGTAAAAGATTCTTTTTGGTTGACTGGGAGAATTGCGGCCCAGAGGAGAGATCTTGGGAACCTGAGGACAACATCCTGGACAAAAGTCTTATCCTCAGGTTCTCAGGCTCCAAGAAGAGGGGGAGACCCAAGGGGGGGGGGGGGTACTGTTACGCCGAGCGCTCCGGGTCCCCGCTCCTCCTAGGAGCGCTCGCAGCGTTCTCTTATTCACAGCGCCCCGGTCAGACCTGCTGACCGGGTGCGCTGCGATATTGCTCCCAGCCGAGATGCGATTCGCGATGCGGGACGCGCCAGCTCGCGATGCGCATCTCGGCTCCCGTACCTGACCCGTTCCCCGTCTGTGTTGTCCCGGCGCGCGCGGCCCCGCTCCTTAGGGCGCGCGCGCGCCGGGTCTCTGCGATTTAAAGGGCCACTGCGCCACTGTTTGGCGCAGCAGGCCTAATCAGTATCCTCACCTGTGCACTCCTTACTTATACCTCACTTCCCCTGCACTCCCTCGCCGGATCTTGTTGCCATTGTGCCAGTGAAAGCGTTTCCTTGTGTGTTCCTAGCCTGTGTTCCTGACCTCCTGCCGTTGCCCCTGACTACGATCCTTGCTGCCTGCCCTGACCTTCTGCTACGTCCGACCTTGCTCTTGTCTACTCCCTTGTACCACGCTTATCTCAGCAGTCAGAGAGGTTGAGCCGTTGCCGGTGGATACGACCTGGTTGCTACCGCCGCTGCAAGACCATCCCGCTTTGTGGCGGGCTCTGGTGAATACCAGTAGTAACTTAGAACCGGTCCACCGACACGGTCCACGCCAATCCCTCTCTGGCACAGAGGATCCACCTCCAGCCAGCCGAATCGTGACATTTACTCTTATAGATACATTTACTCCTATAGATACATTTACTCTTATAGATACATTTACTCTTATAGATACATTTACTCCTATAGATACATTTACTCCTATAGATACATTTACACCTATAGGTACATTTACTCCCATAGATACATTTACTCTTATAGATACATTTACTCTTATAGATACATTTACACCTATAGATACATTTACTCTTATAGATACATTTACTCCCATAGATACATTTACTCCTATAGATACATTTACTCCTATAGATACATTTACTCCCATAGATACATTTACTCTTATAGATACATTTACTCCTATAGATACATTTACTCTTATAGATACATTTACTCCTATAGATACATTTACTCCTATAGATACATTTACTCTTATAGATACATTTACTCCTATAGATACATTTACTCCTATAGATACATTTACTATTATAGATACATTTACTCTTATAGATACATTTACTCCTATAGATACATTTACTCCTATAGATACATTTACTCCCATAGATACATTTGTTACTAGGAGATACCAACAGGGGACGTTACATGGAGCGACCAGAATAGTCTTATACTGATTCTATAACAAGACGATACGTTAGGTGTTTCCCAACCAAAGTGCCTCAAGCTATTACAAAACTACAACTCCCATCATGTAACGTCCACATCTCCTATATTTGGGGTTAATTTGTTCTTCTTAAAAAGATCTTGAACAGTACGTATAGACACCCCCTTCTGCTCGAGAAGAATTGATGCTGAGGTCAGAGGGCGGTATCTCCAAAAACTGACTTGGTTTAGATTTCTCTTCTGTTCGATCACTTTTCATTGTTCTGACTGAAAATTAAACTACAACTACACGTAGAAGATGTGATCTGGCACTACTCGTCTTGTAGAGTGTAGGGTATCTGCAGTGTAGGTGCGGAGCTGTGTGGGTACAATGTGGTGGTGCCGACCATAAAAATCCAATAGCAAAGGCAGGAAATCTCCAAGGAGGAAAAGAATAAGGTCGCACTCACCAGTCTTCTTTATTGTGCTTCTATTTCATGTGAACGAGGGGTACAGTTCAGCAGGGGGCAGGAAGGAGCGACACATGTTTCACGCTATTCAGCACATCGTCTTTCTCTATCCAGACTGGCGAGGTTGCACTCACCAGTCTTCTTTATTGTGCTTCGATTTCATGTCAACGAGGGGTACAGTTCAGCTGGAGCAGAAGGGAGCCACACGTGTTTCACGCTATTCAGCGCATCGTCTGGCTAGAGCCAGACGATGCGCTGAATAGCGTGAAACACGCGTTGCCCCCCCCCCCAGGCAATCTCCAATAATCATTGTGCGTGTGTGTGCGTTTGTGTCCAGCACTAAACCAGAGAGGAAAGGGTTACAGAGCAGGGCTTCCTGGCTCCAGAGAGCAGCAAGTCAGCAGAGTGAGGGAGGAGGAGTCATCACAGTGCAGACAAGGGAAGGACACGCCTCCTTCCTCTGGACACATGAGAGACATTGAGCAGTGTTAATATGCTATTTTTTTGTGAAATATGGGTTATAAAGACATTAAAATGACATGAAATGATCAGGATTGGGTATTGAGTAACACATAACAGTTTTGGTTTATTTTGTGGGATCTGACAGGTACGCTTTAAAACTTCTCAAAGACCTTATGGGTCCTTATTGTCACATGCCTATGTCCTTTATAACCAGGATATCCAAATGTATCCAAACCCCTGGCCAATAGCCTCCTCCTATACATGCTAACGCTTGTGAGCTCATAAATGGCCAATCTGTGGCGACCAACATTAGAAAGGTCCTCGCCGGTCTCGAATCTACTTCAGTCCAGCATGATTGTGCCCCTATTTGTTGGCCCTCAATGCAAAAAAAGCTTTTGATTAATGTTACGGAGGTAAAACTGTAGAGTTATCACTTCAGGAGCTGGTTCTTTAAAGAGCAGGGAATGTGTAGGATAGTCCCCTCTGAAGCTGGTTCTTTACTGTAAGAGCAGGGAATGTGTAGGATAGTCCCATCTGAAGCTGGTTCTTTACTGTAAGAGCAGGGAATGTGTAGGATAGTCCCATCTGAAGCTAGTTCTTTACTGTAAGAGCAGGGAATGTGTAGGATAGTCCCCTCTGAAGCTGATTCTTTACTGTGAGAGCAGGGAAGGTGTAGGATAGTCTCCTCTGAAGCTAGTTCTTTAAAAAGCAGCGAATGTGTAGGATAGTCCCCTCTGAAGCTGGTTCTTTACTGTAAGAGCAGTGAATGTGTAGGATAGTCCCATCTGAAGCTAGTTCTTTACTGTAAGAGCAGGGAATGTGTAGGATAGTTCCATCTGAAGCTAGTTCTTTACTGTAAGAGCAGGGAATGTGTAGGATAGTCCCATTTGAAGCTAGTTCTTTACTGTAAGAGCAGGGAATGTGTAGGATAGTCCCATATGAAGCTAGTTCTTTACTGTAAGAGCAGGGAATGTGTAGGATAGTCCCATATGAAGCTAGTTCTTTACTGTAAGAGCAGGGAATGTGTAGGATAGTCCCATCTGAAGCTGGTTCATTACTGTCAGAGCAGGGAATGTGTAGGATAGTCCCAATTGAAGCTAGTTCTTTACTGTAAGAGCAGGGAATGTGTAGGATAGTCCCATATGAAGCAAGTTCTGTTAGGATTCGGCAGGCTGGATGTGGATCCTCTGTGTCAGAGAGGGATTGGCGTGGACCGTGTCGGTGGACCGGTTCTAGGGTTGCTACTGGTATTCACCAGAAACCGCCGCAAAGCGGGATGGTCTTGCTGCGGCGGTAGCAAACAGGTCGTATCCACCGGTAATGGCTCAACCTCGCTGACTGCTGAGAAGACGTGGGACAGAAGGACTAGACAGAGGTGAGGTCAGACGTAGCAGAAGGTCAGGGCAGGCGGCAAGGTGCGTAGTCAATGGTAATAGCAGAAGGTCTGGAAACACTGGTATGGCAAACACAGTAAACGCTTTCTCTGGCACAAGGGCAACAAGATCCGGCAATGCTGGGAAGGGGAAGTGAGGTTATATAGAGCAAGGAGCAGGTGGAAGCTAATTAGACTGATTGGGCCAGGCACCAATCAGTGGTGCACTGGCCCTTTAAATCTTATAGAGCTGGCGCGCGCACACCGTAGAGACCGGATCCGCGTGCGCCAGGACGTGACAGCCGGGGACCGGGACAGGTAAGTGGCTTGGGATGCGATTCGCGAGTGGGCGCGTCCCGCTATGCTAAACGCATCCCCGCCGGCAATGTCAGTGCAGCGCTCCCGGTCAGCGGGTCTGACCGGGGCGCTGCAGAGAGGAAAACGCAGCGAGCGCTCCGGGGAGGAGCAGGGACCCGGAGCGCTCGGGGTAACAAGTTCTTTACTGTAAGAGCAGGGAATGTGTGGGATAGTCCCATCTGAAGCTGGTTCTTTACTGTAAGAGCAGGAACTGTGTAGGATAGTCCCCTCTGAAGCTAGTTTTTTTACTGTAAGAGCAGGGAATGTGTAGGATAGTCCCATCTGAAGCTTGTTCTTTACTGTAAGAGCTGGGAATGTGCAGGATAGTCTCCTCTGAAGCTGGTTCTTTACTGGAAGAGAAGGGTATGTGTAGGATAGTGCCCTTCAAAGCTGGTTTTTTTACTGTAAACAGGGAATATGTAGGATAATCTTCTCTAAAGCTGGTTCTTTACTGTAAGAGCAGGTAATGTGTAGGATAGCCTCCTCTGAAGCTGGTTCTTTACTGTAAGAGCAGAGTATGTGTAGGATAGCCCCTTCTAAAGCTAGTTCTTTACTGTAAGAGCACAGAATTTTTGGAATAGTCACCACAGGGGATGTTTTTTCTTTCTGTAAGAGCTGTGAATTTGTGCAGTAGACGTCACATGAGCTGATTCTTTATTGTAAGAGCAGAGAATCTGTGGAATAGTCACCACTGGAGCAGCTTCTTTAGTGAATCTGTTTTAGTCACTGGAGATAATTGTATTGAGTAGATTTGCTGTAATCAGTTCTTTGGTGTAAAAAAAAAAAGTTGTTAATCTGTGAGGTAGAAACTTCTGGAGATGGCGCTTTATGATAATAAAGGTAAAAATGTAAAGTAGTCAGTTCGCAAGTTGTTTTCTTACCGTAAGAAAGGTAAAGAATGAGGAGTGGTCAGCCCAGGAGGGGTTTTCTTTACCGTAAAAAAAGGTAAACAATGTAAAGTAGTCCCCCAGGAGGTGTTTTTTACTGTAAGAAATGTAAAAAAATGTGGAATGTTCGGTTCATGTCAATGAGGGGTACAATTTAGCAGGGGGCAGGAGGGAGCCACACATGTTTCACGCTATTCAGCACATCGTCGGTCTCTAGCCAGGCTGGTGAGGTCGCACTCAAAAGTCTTCTTTATTGTGCTTCTATTTCATGTCAACGAGGGGTACAGTTCAGTGGGTGCAGAAGGGAACCACATGTGTTTCACGCTATTCAGCGCATCGTCAGGCTTGAGCCAGACGATGCGCTGAATAGCGTGAAAATGTGTGGCCCCCCCAGGCAATCTCCAATAATCATTGTGTGTGTGTGTGTACAGCACTAAACCAGAGAGGAAAGGGTTACAGAGCAGGGCTTCCAGGCTCCAGAGAGCAGCAAGTCAGCAGAGTGAGGGATAAGGAGTCATCACAGTGCAGACAAGAGAAGGACACGCCTCCTTCCTCTGGACACATGAGAGACATTGAGCAGCGTTAATATGCATTTTTTTGTGAAATATGGGTTATAAAGACATTAAAATGACATGAAATGATCAGGATTAGGTATTGAGTAACATATAACAGTTTTGGTTTATTTTGTGGGATCTGACAGGTACGCTTTAAAACTTCTCATAAATGGCCAATCTGTGGCGACCAACATTAGAAAGGTCCTCGCCGGTCTCAGTCCAGCATGATTGTGCCCCTATTTTGTTGTCCCTCACTGCCAAAAAAGCTTTTGATTAATGTTACAGAGGTAAAACTGTAGAGTTATCACTTCAGGAGCTGGTTCTTTAACCCCTTAAGGACCAAGGACGTCTCCTTGGTCCTGCTCTCCCGATATAACGCGGGGTTACACAGTAACCCCGCGTCATATCACGCCGGGCCTGGCGTCATAGTGAAGCCGGGACCCACCTCTAATAGCGCGCAGTGCCGATCGCAGCGCCGCGCGCTATTAACCCTTTAGCCGCGCGCTCAGAGCTGAGCCGCGCAGCTAAAAGTGAAAGTGAAAGTGGCCGGCTAGCTCAGTCGGGATAGCCGGGGCTAATCGCGGCATCCCGAACAGCTGACAGGACAGCGGGAGGGCCCCTTCCTGCCTCCTCGCTGTCCGATCGCCGAATGACTGCTCAGTGCCTGAGATCCAGACATGAGCAGTCATCCGGCAGAATCGTTGATCACTGGTTTCCTATGAGAAACCAGTGATCAGCAGAAGAGATCAGAGTGTGCAGTGTTATAGGTCCCTATGGGATAACAATGATCAGTATAAGAGATCAGTGTGCAGTGTTATAGTCCCTATGGGATAACAATGATCAGTATAAGAGATCAGTGTGTGCAGTGTTATAGTCCCTATGGGATAACAATGATCAGTATAAGAGATCAGTGTGTGCAGTGTTATAGGTCCCTATGGGATAATAATGATCAGTATAAGAGATCAGAGTGTGCAGTGTTATAGGTCCCTATGGGATAACAATGATCAGTATAAGAGATCAGTGTGTGCAGTGTTATAGTCCCTATGGGATAATAATGATCAGTATAAGAGATCAGTGTGTGCAGTGTTATAGTCCCTATGGGATAATAATGATCAGTATAAGAGATCAGTGTGTGCAGTGTCATAGTCCCTATGGGATAACAATGATCAGTATAAGAGATCAGTGTGTGCAGTGTTATAGGTCCCTATGGGATAATAATGATCAGTATAAGAGATCAGTGTGTGCAGTGTTATAGTCCCTATGGGATAACAATGATCAGTATAAGAGATCAGTGTGTGCAGTGTTATAGGTCCCTATGGGATAATAATGATCAGTATAAGAGATCAGTGTGTGCAGTGTTATAGGTCCCTATGGGATAATAATGATCAGTATAAGAGATCAGTGTGTGCAGTGTTATAGGTCCCTATGGGATAACAATGATCAGTATAAGAGATCAGTGTGTGCAGTGTTATAGTCCCTATGGGATAACAATGATCAGTATAAGAGATCAGTGTGTGCAGTGTTATAGGTCCCTATGGGATAATAATGATCAGTATAAGAGATCAGTGTGTGCAGTGTTATAGGTCCCTATGGGATAACAATGATCAGTATAAGAGATCAGTGTGTGCAGTGTTATAGGTCCCTATGGGATAATAATGATCAGTATAAGAGATCAGTGTGTGCAGTGTTATAGGTCCCTATGGGATAATAATGATCAGTATAAGAGATCAGTGTGTGCAGTGTTATAGGTCCCTATGGGATAATAATGATCAGTATAAGAGATCAGTGTGTGCAGTGTTATAGGTCCCTATGGGATAATAATGATCAGTATAAGAGATCAGTGTGTGCAGTGTTATAGGTCCCTATGGGATAATAATGATCAGTATAAGAGATCAGTGTGTGCAGTGTTATAGGTCCCTATGGGAGCTATAACACTGCAAAAAAAAAAGTGAAAAAAAAGTGAATAAAGATCATTTAACTCCTCCCCTATTAAAAGTTTGAATCACCCCCCTTTTCCAATAAAAAAAAAAACAGTGTAAATAAAAATAAAAATAAACATATGTGGTATCACCGCGTGCGGAAATGTCCGAATTATAAAAAAATATCATTAATTAAACCGCTCGGTCAATGGCGTGCGCGCAAAAAAATTCCAAAGTCCAAAATAGTGCATTTTTGGTCACTTTTTATATCATTTAAAAATGAATAAAAAGTCATCAATAAGTCCTATCAATGCAAAAATGGTACTGTTAAAAACTTCAGATCACGGCGCAAAAAATGAGCCCCCATACCGCCCCAGACACAGAAAAATAAAAAAGTTATAGGGGTCAGAAGATGACAATTTTAAACGTATTAATTTTCCTGCATGTAGTTATGATTTTTTCCAGAAGTGCGACAAAATCACCTATATAAGTAGGGGATCATTTTAATCGTATGGACCTACAGAATAATGATAAGGTGTCATTTTTACCGAAAAATGTACTACGAAGAAACGGAAGCCCCCAAAATTTACAAAACGGCGTTTTTTTTTTTCAATTTTGTCGCACAATGATTTTTTTTTCAGTTTCACCGTAGATTTTTGGGCAAAATGACTGACGTCATTACAAAGTAGAATTGGTGGCGCAAAAAATAAGCCAAAATATGGATTTTTAGGTGCAAAATTGAAAGAGTTATGATTTTTTAAAGGCAAGGAGCAAAAAACGAAAATGCAAAAACGGAAACCCCCCCGATCCTTAAGGGGTTAAAGAGCAGGGAATCTGTAGGATATTCCCATCTGAAGCTAGTTCTTTACTGTAAGAGCAGGGAATGTGTAGGATAGTCCCCTCTTAAGCTAGTTCTTTACTGTAAGAGCAAGTAATGTGTAAGATAGTCCCCTCTGAAGCTGGTTCCTTACTGTAAGAGCAGGGAATGTGTAGGATAGTCCCCTCTGAAGCTGGTTCTTTACTGTAAGAGCAGAGTATGTGTAGGATAGCCCCTTCTAAAGCTAGTTCTTTACTGTAAGAGCACAGAATTTTTTGGAATAGTCACCACAGGGGATGTTTTTTCTTTCTGTAAGAGCTGTGAATTTGTGCAGTAGACGTCACATGAGCTGATTCTTTATTGTAAGAGCAGAGAATCTGTGGAATAGTCACCACTGGAGCAGCTTCTTTAGTGAATCTGTTTTAGTCACTGGAGATAATTGTATTGAGTAGATTTGCTGTAATCAGTTTTTTGTTGTAAAAAAAAAAGTTGTTAATCTGTGAGGTAGAAACTTCTGGAGATGGCGCTTTATGATAATAAAGGTAAAAATGTAAAGTAGTCAGTTCGCAAGTTGTTTTCTTACTGTAAGAAATGTAAAGAATGAGGAGGGGTTTTCTTTACCGTAAATGAAAGTAAACATTGTAAAGTACTGTAAGAAATGTAAAAATGTAAAAAAAATGTGGAGTGTGCAGTTCATGAGCCGGCTCTTTAAGAGTTGGCAAACTTTTTTTTTTTTTAAATCAACTGTTGCCAGAAAGTTAAACAGATTTGTAAATTACTTCTATTAAAAAAAATCTTAATCCTTCCAGCAGGGGCGTACCAAGGGGGGGCACTCTCAAGGGGGGTGCCAGGGGCGGACTGACCCACCGCCGCAACTGCTGAGGAACTGGGACACTCGTCCCAGATCCCCAGCAGACAGCGGTGCCTTCTCCTGTATGCGCGATACACGTACATACAGGAGAAGGCGTCCCCTCTGTGTGAGCCGCATCTGCAGCTACACAGAGGAGACACCACCTCCGCCCCCACGCAGCACGCAGTACAGGCGCCGGTGATGTCACTCATCGGCGCCTGTACTGTGGAGGGCAGAAGACGCGGGCCCTGCAGCTGAGGAAATCGCTGCGTGGGATATCAGGGGAGCATCTTTTTTTTTTTTTTTAACCCTGCCTATACCTACAGGGAAGGGGGGGGGTGCTCTGCATATACCTATGGGAAAGGGAGGGGGTGCTCTGCATATACCTATGGGAAAGGGAGGGAGAGGGGGGTGCTCTGCATATACCTATGGGAAAGAGAGGGAGAGGGGGGGTGCTCTGCATATACCTATGGGAAAGGGAGGGAGAGGGGGGGTGCTCTGCATATACCTATGGGAAAGGGAGGGAGAGGGGGGTGCTCTGCATATACCTATGGGAAAGGAAGGGGGAGGGGGGATGCTCTGCATATACCTATGGGAAAGGGAGGGAGAGGGGGGTGCTCTGCATATACCTATGGAAAAGGGAGGGAGAGGGGGGTGCTCTGCATATACCTATGGGAAAGGGAGGGAGAGGGGGGGTGCTCTGCATATACCTATGAGAGAGGGGGGTGCTCTGCATATACCTATGGGAAAGGGAGGTAGAAGGGGGGGTGCTCTGCATATACCTATGGGAAAGGGAGGGAGAGGGGGGTGCTCTGCATATACCTATGGGAAAGGGAGGGAGAGGGGCGGTGTAGCCCTGCATATACCTATGGGGAAGAGGGGGGGTGTAGCTCTGCATATACCTATGGGGAAGGGGGGGTGTAGCTCAATATATACCTATGGGGAAGGGGGAGTGTAGCTCCGCATATACATATGGGAAAGAGGGGGTGGGTTAGCTCTGCATATACCTATGGGAAAGAAGGGGGTAGCTCTGCATATACCTATGGAAAAGAGGGGGTAACCCTGCATATACCTATGGGAAAGATGGGGGTTGTAGCTCTGCATATACCTATGGGAAAGAGGAAGGGAGTGTAACTCTGCATATACCTATGGGAAAGAGGGGGGGGGGTAGCTCTGCATATACCTATGGGAAAGAGGGGGTGGGGGTGTAGCTCTGCATATACCTATGGGAAAGAGGGGTGGTGTAACTCTGTATATACCTATGGGAAAAAGGGGGTTACCTGGCTACCTACCTACCTGCACATTTACTGTGCAGGACACCAAGGAGGGTATTATTACAGTTTGTGGGTCTATAGATGGGAAGATTGTGTAGAGGAGGGGAGGGCACTGAAAAAATGCAGAGTCTGACATGTTTTTCCTGCAGATGTTAAGAGATCCATATGGCGGTCTTATCCGGACGGAGAAGAAAAGGAAAGAGGATGCCGCTGATCAGAAATGACGTAATTGTGAGTCCCAAAAAGTAACTGTAATCACTTATATGGTATACACATCCTGTGTACAGCTGATATCTACTGCCATATGGTCCTGTATATAATCACTTATATGGTATACGCATCCTGTGTACAGCTGATATCTACCGCCATATGGTCCTGTATATAATCACAGATTCTTTATAGTATACTGGTCTGTGTATAGTGGTTTTATTCAGTACAGTATGGTGGTATTATCCAGTTATTGTGTGGTGGTATATATTACTCCTTGTATACCAGTATTATTGGTCATAGAAATTTATCTACGTTAAAGTGTTTCTTATATATATAAATTTAAGTTTATTGTGTGTGGGATTTGGGTGGAATAGGAGCGTGGCAGAAGATTGACGAGCTGCAGAGCCTAGCAGGGGCCCTTGCCTTTTTTGTGGGCCAGGGGCCCCGAGTGTTGTCAGTCCACCCCTGGGGGGAGGGGAGGGAGGGGGTGTAATTAAGGGGGGGGTGCGTGTGTGTGTGTGTGGGGGGCGGGGGGAACAAAGGGTCCGCCCCGGGTGCCAAATGCTCTAGGAATGCCCCTGCCTTCCAGTACTTATTAGCTCCTGACTACTACATAGGAAATTCTTTTCTTTTTGGAACACAGAGCTCTCTGCTGACATCACGACCACAGTGCTCTCCGCTGACATCTCTGTCCATTTTAAGAACTGTCCAGAGTAGGAGAAAATCCCCATAGAAAACATATGCTGCTCTGGACAGTTCCTAAAATGGACAGAGGTGTCAGCAGAGAGCACTGTGGTCATGATGTCAGCAGAGAGCACTGTGTTCCAAAAAGAAAATAATTTCCTCTGTAGTATTCAGCAGCTAATAAGTTCTGGAAGGAGTGAGATTTTTAAATAGAAGTAATTTACAAATCTCTAACTTTCTGGCACCAGTTCATTAAAAAAAATAAAAAAATAAAAAAGGTTTTCCACCGGAGTACCCCTTTAATGTAAGAGAGGTAAATCTGTGAAATAGTCATCTCGGGACCTGAGTCATTACTGTTAGAGAGGGTAATCTGTGAAATCGCTATCACATGAGTAAGTTCTTTACTGTAAGAGCTTTGAGTCGGTGGGGTAGTAACCTCAGGAGCGGGTTCTTTAATGTTAGAGGTTCTTCACTGTCAGATGCATCTTCAGGGCTGTAAACTCTGGAGTACCTGTATTTTTCGCCCTATAGGACGCACCGGCGTATAAGACGCACCCTATTTTTAGGTGCAAAATCTAAAAAATTTCAATTTTGAACCCAATAGTGGTCTTCAACCTGCGGACCTCCAGATGTTGTAAAACTACAACTCCCAGCATGCCCGGACAGCCGTTGGCTGTCCGGGCATGCTGGGAGTTGTAGTTTTGCAACATCTGGAGGTCCGCAGATTGAAGACCACTGCATAGGAGGTAATACTCACGTGTCGTCGCCGCCGCTCCGGACCCGTCACCGCTGCCCTGGATGTCGCTCCATCGCTGTCCCCGTCGCTCCGGAACTTCTCTGCTGCCGGCCGGGTATCCTCGCTCTCCGTCGCCACCATCACGTCGTTACGCACGCCGGCGCACGTACGCGACGACGTGATGACGAGGAAGGAGAGCGCCGGCCATACAGGGGATCCCTGAACGGAGAAGACACCGAGGAGGCAGGTAAGGTCCCTCCCGGAGTCCTGTAAGCACTAACCCGGCTATTCAGTGGGGCTGTTCGGGACCGGCGCGGTGAAATCGCTGAACAGCCGGGTTAGTGTCACTTTCCCTTCAGACGCGGCGGTCAGCTTTGATCGCCGCGTCTGAAGGGTTAATACAGGGCATCACCGCGATCGGTGATGTCCTGTATTAGCCGCGGGTCCCGGCCGTTGATGGCCGCAGGGACCGCCGCCATAGGGTTGTATTCGCCGTATAAGACGCACCGACTTTTTCCCCCCAGAAAAAGTGCGTCTTATACGGCGAAAAATACGGTATATTTATTTATACACAATAATAAGACGTACATGTGTCTGGATCACATGACCCTTGTCCATCCAGATAACTCCATAAAATCAATTTATGTATTGTCAGGAACATCATACAAACGATCAGAGTGTTGAGTTAGAGGATCGACCTTGTAGTAGGGTCAATCCCAGTTATCTAGTTTGTCGCACTAATAGTCTTTATAGCCGTATATATAGTGGATAAAAAGGATAGAACCCCAGTTCATTAGATTACGGTGTCACCACCTCTTACCCCCTGGTCTAGGTGCGGGCACCAGGAGACTAGGTCCATGTGCATCACAAGTCTGAGTCAGTGCCAGTTCAGACCTGCGGCAATAGGCTCTTCCCATGTCCGCTAGAATGAGGATTAGGCCCATAACAGTAGCAGAGCTATGCAGCAGTTGATAGAACAGTCTTTACACTTGATGCTACTGAGGAAAGGACAGTGATCCTGAAATGCGTCTAGTCTTTTATTACATATAAAACATCAGGAACACATTTACCGTATTTTTCGCCGTATAAGACGCACTTTTTCTTCCCCAAAACTGGAGGGGGGCGGGGAGTTGGTGCGTCTTATACGGCAAATACACATCAAAAACCTGTCCTATCGTGGCGGTCCCTGTGGCCATCAATGTTCCGGGACCCGCGGCTAATACAGGACATCACCGATCGCGGTGATGCCCTGTTTTAACCCTTCAGACGCGGCGATCAAAGCTGACCGCCGCGTCTGAAGCGAAAGTGACACTAACCCGGCTGCTCAGTCGGGCTGTTCGGGACCACAGCGGCGTCCCGAACAGCTTACAGGACACCGGGAGGGACCTTACCTGCCTCCTCGGTGTCTGCTCCGTTCCGGGATCCCCTGTATGGCGGCGCTCTCCTTCGTTGCCTTCACGTCGTCGCGCACGCCTTCCCGTCATCCAATAGGAGAGGCGTGCGTAGCGACGTGATGGAGAGCGAGGATAACGGGCAGCAAAGACGTTCCGGAGCACCACGGGGACAGCGATGGAGGGCGACATCCAGGGCAGCGGTGACGAGCGGTGACGGTCCGGAGCGGCGGGGACACAAGAGTATTACCTCCTATACCAGTGGTCTTCAACCTGTGGACCTCCAGATGTTGCAAAACTACAACTCTCAGCATGTCCGGACAGCCGTTGGCTGTCCGGGCATGCTGGGAGTTGTAGTTTTGCAACATCTGGAGGTCCGCAGGTTGAAGACCACTGTCCTATACTTTACATTGTATTTGGTTCAGAATCTTTTTTTTTTCTAGATCTTCCTCCTTTAAAATTGGGTGCGTCTTATATGGTGAAAAATACGGTAATATCTTGTGATTCAGCCATAGCAGTGTGCCACCTAAAGACCGTTACAATTTCCCGCTGCAAGACCACGAGGTTTGGCGTACCACAGGTACGGACGCTAATCTTCCCATCACAGGACAAGTCTTCGTTCCGCCACTGTTACGAATTTAATCCTCACTCTTTCCGGTGATGCGCACGGACCTAATCTCCTCGAGTCCGCACCTAGTCTGAGGGGGTAAGGGGTGGCAACACCATAATCTATCTAGTGACCTCAAGTTCTATTCTTTATGTGCACTTAACCCCTTAAGGACGCAGGGTTTTTCCGTTTTTGCACTTTCGTTTTTTCCTCCTTACCTTTTAAAAATCATAACCCTTTCAATTTTCCACCTAAAAATCCATATTATGGCTTATTTTTTGCGTCGCCAATTCTACTTTGCAGTGACATTAGTCATTTTACCCAAAAATTCACGGCGAAACAGAAAAAAAAATCATTGTGCGACAAAATCGAAGAAAAAACGCCATTTTGTAACTTTTTGGGGCTTCCGTTTCTACGCAGTGCATATTTCGGTAAAAATTACACCTTATCATTATTCTGTAGGTCCATACGGTTAAAATGATCCCTTACTTATATAGGTTTGATTTTGTCGCACTTCTGGAAAAAATCATAACTACATGCAGGAAAATGTATACGTTTAAAAATGTCATCTTCTGACCCCTATAACTTTTTTATTTTTCCACGTACAGGGCGGTATGAGGACTCATTTTTTGCGCCTTGATCTGAAGTTTTTATCGATATGATTTTTGTTTTAATTGAACTTTTTGATCACTTTTTATTCATTTTTTAATGGTATAAAAAGTGACCAAAAATGCTATTTTTATAGTTCGGACATTTACGCACGCGGCGATACCACATATGTTTATTTATTTTTATTTTTTTTACACTGTTTTATTTTTTTTATGGGAAAAGGGGGGTGATTCAAACTTTTATTAGGGAAGGGATTAAATTACCTTTATTAACACTTTTTTTTAACTTTTTTTTTTTTTGCAGTGTTATAGGTCCTATAGAGACCTATAACACTGCACACACTGATCTCTTATACTGATCATTATTATCCCATAGGAGACTATAACACTGCACACACTGATCTCTTATACTGATCATTGTTATCCCATAGGGACCTATAACACTGCACACACTGATCTCTTATGCTTATCATTATTGTCCCATAGGAGACTATAACACTGCATACACTGATCTCTTATACTGATCATTGTTATCCCATAGGGACCTATAACACTGCACACACTGATCTCTTATACTGATCATTATTATTCCATAGGGACCTATAACACTGCACACACTGATCTCTTATACTGATCATTATTATCCCATAGGAGACTATAACACTGCACACACTGATCTCTTATACTGATCATTGTTATCCCATAGGGACCTATAACACTGCACACACTGATCTCTTATGCTTATCATTATTGTCCCATAGGAGACTATAACACTGCATACACTGATCTCTTATACTGATCATTGTTATCCCATAGGGACCTATAACACTGCACACACTGATCTCTTATACTGATCATTATTATTCCATAGGGACCTATAACACTGCACACACTGATCTCTTATACTGATCATTGTTATCCCATAGGAGACTATAACACTGCACATACTGATCTCTTATACTGATCATTATTATCCCATAGGAGACTATAACACTGCACACACTGATCTCTTATACTGATCATTGTTATCCCATAGGGACCTATAACACTGCACACACTGATCTCTTATACTGATCATTATTATCCCATAGGGACCTATAACACTGCACACACTGATCTCTTATACTGATCATTGTTATCCCATAGGGACCTATAACACTGCACACACTGATCTCTTATACTGATCATTATTATCCCATAGGGGGCTATAACACTGCACACACTGATCTCTTATACTGATCATTGTTATCCCATAGGAGACTATAACACTGCACACGCTGATCATTGTTATCCCATAGGGACCTATAACACTGCACACACTGATCTCTTATACTGATCATTGTTATCCCATAGGGACCTATAACACTGCACACACTGATCTCTTATACTGATCATTGTTATCCCATAGGGACCTATAACACTGCACACACTGATCTTTTATACTGATCATTGTTATCCATAGGGACCTATAACACTGCACACACTGATCTCTTATACTGATCATTGTTATCCCATAAGGACCTATAACACTGCACACACTGATCTCTTATACGGATCATTATTATCCCATAGGAGACTATAACACTGCACACACTGATCTCTTATACTGATCATTATTATCCCATAGGAGACTATAACACAGCACACACTGATCTCTTATACTGATCATTATTATCCCATAGGGACCTATAACACTGCACACACTGATCTCTTATACTGATCATTGTTATCCCATAGGGACCTAAAACACTGCACACACTGATCTCTTATACTGATCATTATTATCCCATAGGGACCTATAACACTGCACACACTGATCTCTTATACTGATCATTGTTATCCCATAGGAGACTATAACACTGCACACACTGATCTCTTATACTGATCATTGTTATCCCATAGGAGACTATAACACTGCACACACTGATCTCTTATACTGATCATTATTATCCCATAGGGACCTATAACACTGCACACACTGATCTCTTACACTGATCATTGTTATCCCATAGGGACCTATAACACTGCACACTCTGATCTCTTATACTGATCATTGTTATCCCATAGGGACCTATCACACTGCACGCACTGATCTCTTAAACTGATCATTATCCCATAGGGACCTATAACACTGCACACACTGATCTCCTATGCTGATCATTATCCCATAGGGACCTATAACACTGCACACACTGATCTCTTATATTGATCATTATCCCATAGGGACCTATAACACTGCACACACTGATCATTGTTATCCCATAGGGACCTATAACACTGCACACACTGATCTCCTATGCTGATCACTGTGATCAGTGTTATCGGCGCTTGACTGCTCCTGCCTGGATCTCAGGCACGGAGCAGTCATTCGTCGATCAGACACCGAGGAGGCAGGTAAGGTCCCTCCCGGTGTCCTGTAAGCTGTTCGGGACGCCACTATTTCACCACGGCGGTCCCGAACAGCCCGACTGAGCAGCCGGGTCACTTTCACTTTCACTTTAGAAGCGGCGGTCAGCTTTGGCCGCCGCTTCTAAAGGGTTAATACCGCATATCGCCGCGATCGGCGATGTGTGTTATTAGCCGCGGGTCTCGGCCATTGATGACTGTCGGCGATATGATGTGGGATCGCGGCGCGATCTCGCTTCATATCGCGGGAGCCGGCGCAGGACGTAAATATACGTTCTGCGTCGTTAAATGTACAGCGCTGCCGAATCTGTGTGCGCTATATAAATAAAGAGTTAGTATTATAATACATTGATTTTATAGAGTGTTATCTGGCTTTACAAGGGTCATGTAATCTAGACATGTGTACATTTTATTATTGTGTATAAATAACGTAAATGTACGTCCTGGTGACGTGGTACTTAACGCACCAGGACGTACATTTACGTCCTGAGCATAACCACAGGCATTGGAGCGATGCTGACATCATGCGCGGCAGGTCCCGGCTGTGGATCACAGCCAGGGACCATCCGGTAATGGCGGACACCCGCGATCCCGCGGATGTCCGCCATTAACCCCTCAGATGCCGGGATCAATACCGATCACGGCATCTGCAGCATCGCGGTCACTTAACAGGATGATCGGATCGCCCGCAGCGCTGCCATGGCGATCCGATCATCCTGCATGGCAGCCGGATGTCCCCTCACCTGGCTCCGCTGCCTTCCCGCAGACCAGAAGATGACTGATAATCCTGATCAGTGCTATGCCTATACATAGCACTGAACAGGATTGGCAATCGAATGGTTGCTATAAATCGTCCCCTATGGGGACCATTAAAGTGTAAAAATAAAAGTCAAAAAAGTCAAAAAATAAAGTAAAAATTTTTTTGAAAAACCCCCTCCCCCAATAAAAACGTAAATTGTCCCATTTTCCCTATTTTACCCCCAAAAAGTGTAAAAAAAATTATTTATATACATATTTGGTATCGCCGCGTGCGTAAATATCCGAACTATTAAAATAAAATGTAAATGATCCCGTACGGTGAACGGCGTGAACGTAAAAAAAAAAAAGTCCAAAATAGCTGCTTTTTTATAACATTTTATTCCAAAAAAATTTATAAAAACTGCAATAAAAGTTTTGTATAAGCAAATATGGTATTAATAAAAAGTACAGAAGCGCAAAAAATGAGCCCTCATACCGCCGCTTATACGGAAAAATGAAAAGGTTATAGGTCTTCAAAATAGGGGGATTTTAAACGTACTAATTTGGTTAAAAAGTTTGCGATTTTTTTTAAGCGCAACAGTAATAGAAAAGTATATTATCATGGGTACCATTTTAATCGTATTGACCCATAGAATAAAGAACACGTCATTTTTACCGTAAATTGTACAGCGTGAAAACAAAACCTTCCAAAATTTGCAAAATTGCGGTTTTCTTTTTAATTTCCCCACACAAATAGTATTTTTTTGGTTGCTCCATACATTTTATGGTAAAGTGAGTGATGGCATTACAACGGACAACTGGTCGCGCAAAAAACAAGCCTCATACTAGTCTGTGCATGAAAATATAAAAGAGTTATGAATTTTTGAAGGGGAGGAGGAAAAAACGAAAACGTAAAAATTAAATTGTCTGAGTCCTTAAGGTCCAAATGGGCTGATTCCTTAAGGGGTTAAAGGGGTACTCCCGGGAAAACCTTTTTTCTTTTAAATCAACTGGTGCCAGAAGGTTAAACAGATTTGTAAATTACTTCTATTAAAAAATCTTAATCCTTCCTGTACTTATTAGCTGCTGAATACTACAGAGGAAATTCTTTTCTTTTTGGAATGCTCTCTGATGACATCACAAGCACAGTGCTCTCTGCTGACATCATTATAATAATAATAACTCTTTATTTATTGTTGTCCTTAGTGGGATTTGAACCCAAGGCCCCAGCACTGCAAGGCAGCAGTACTAACCACTGAGCCACCATGCTGCCCTTAGCATACATCTGCTATGCATGGTTGCTAAAATGGACAGAGATGTCAGCAGAGAGCACTGTGGTCGTGATGTCATCAGTGTTCCAAAAAGAAAGGAATTTCCTCTGTAGCATTAAGCAGCTAATAAGTACTGGAAGGATTAAGATTTTATTATAGAAGTAATTTACAAATATGTTTAACTTTCTGGCATTAGTTGATTTAAAAGAAAAAAGGTTTTCACTGGAGTACCCCTTTAAGGACCAGAGCATTTTTTTGCACATCTGACCACTGTCACTTTAAGCATTGATAACTCTGATGCTTTTACTTATGAATTCAATTCCGAGATTGTTTTTCGTGACATATTCTACTTTAACATAGTGGTTAATTTTTGTCGATACTTGCATAATTTCTTGGTGAAAAATTCCCAAATTTCATGAGAAATGTGAAAATTTAGCATTTTTCTTTAAAGCTCTTGTCTTATAAGGAAAATTGACATTCCAAATAAATTATACATTGATTCACATATACAATATGTCTTCTTTATGTTTCCATCATAAAGTTGACAAGTTTTTACTTTTGGAAGACATCAGAGGGCTTCAAATTATAGCAGCAATTTTCCAATTTCTCACAAAATTTCTTTCTGTAAGTACATGCCAAGAATGAAGGAATGTCAAAATCCCGTAGATGGCAGAACATACACTATTCATAGTTGTATAAATTGCCAAAGTTCCGGAGTGATCTATATTGCGGAGTGCAACTGCCCAATATGATATGTTGGGAAGACAATTCAACAGATACATTGTAGGATATCTAAACATATCTGTACTAGAAATACCAGAAATGATACATCCTTGGCAAGACATATGTTGGAAATACATAATGGAGACATATCAGAATTCAAAGTCTGAGGTTTTATCAAAACCCAATTGAGTCCACGGAAAGGAAATTTGGACAAGAAACTTTTACATATAGAGGCCAAGTGGATCTACCAATTGCAAAGTTTGAGTCCAAATGGACTTAATGAAGGATTCATGTTTTCAGCGTTTTGGTAAAACCTTCAAACTCAATTAGTATGACTTATTGATGGTTAATTGTATATGATTATAGATTGATACAGTAGAATATAGCCATAACACACACATTGAGCTGTTTATCTTTATACGTGACCCCATTATAATATCTAAACGTAATTATGGAAATAACCATTTTAATATTGTTTATCCCTAAAAATTATTATCTGTAGTTGCCCACTAGTTCCCCATAAATTTATGACTAATGAAAATGGTGCCTAATTCGAATTTGGAAAAACTAAAATATTGCCAGAAATGACTGATCTTTCGGTGCGCATGCGCAAAGAGACACACGTGTAAGTTCAGGCGCAGTTCCAGTTTGCGCAGCACGTCACTACTGACAGCAGGAGGCGATCCTATGGGAAAGAAGTAAGTGGCAAAATACTGTTGGATTGGGAAAACTGGACTGCTGAGGTGGCAACTGGATACTATCAATCTACTGGGGATGATGGTGATCATTGGATGTTTTTCATTGGATGTTTTTCATTTCAAATGGAGGCTCTTGTATGGTTATAGGATGAGGTTGATGGATGAGGTCAGTGGAAGGAGATCATATAAACCCCAACAAACAGCGTTTGTCTGCCATAGTCCTTCAGCCTCTTGATAAAGCCACAGTAGTGGTGAAACGTCGAGGGGGCTGTGTTTGTGGTTTTAACTACCGAAGCACAGTGCTCTACAGATTAATACAGATACAAATACAGATTAATACAGGAAAGCTATGTAGCCACAGATATAATATACACCAACCAGTTTGGTTGGAAACAACTGTATCAGCTTTACTACTAGAGAACACTGGCGTACTGTGCTTTTAAATGTGTGTCCTAATAGGCTTTTGTAATTTTTGTAAATTCATTTGGATTTAGTCCCTAAGAAAGAATTCACTTTTTAAATTAGGGTAATATCACTAAATAGTGGTCGGCAAATATAGGGTAAATTTTTCCTACTTAGGTGGTTTTAGTCTGTTCTAGTTATTTACCCACCAACCATAAGTCTCCTTAGTAGAAATTGAGTACTCTTCCTGTTGGGGCTCGTTCACATTGAGATCAGTCCCCGTTAATTCATGCCCGTTCTCAAATCGGTTCAAGCCTTTTGAAAACGGCTTTAAGTAGATTTAAGTAGATCCTATTATGTTATTTTTTATGTTATTTATGTTATTTTTAGCGGGGAAAAGCCGGTGCATACACAATTTTTTTAAATCAAAAATAACGGATTAGAAACGGATTAATGAAATTTAACATTGAAGTCTATGGCCAACGGAGGAGCCAGTAATGTCATTGATTTTCATCAGTTTTTTTCCAATCCGTTTTTGATCCGTTATTATTTCTGAGCATGCTCAGAAGAGGTGTGAGCAACCAGGACGTAGCCAGACAACAATAAAAGCTGATGCAACAGGATGCCACTTAAAGGGTTACTCCGCTCCCTAGCATCCGGAACTTTGAGTTCCGAACGCTGTGTACGGGCTTCCGTGTTCAAGCCCGCCCCTCTCGTGACGTCATGGCCATGCCCCCTCAATGCAAATCAATGGGAGGGGGTGTGACAGCACAACTCCGCTCCCTTGTGACGTCACGCCCCGCCCCCTCAATGTAAATCAATGGGAGGGGGTGTGACTGCATGACTCTGCTCCCTTGTGACATCACGCCCCGCCCCCTCAATGCAAATCAATGGGAGGGGGTGTGACAGCACGACTCCGCTCCCTTGTGACGTCACGCCCCGCCCCCTCAATGCAAGTCTATGAGAGGGGGCGTGACGGGCGTCACGCCCCCTCCCATAGACTTGCATTGAGGGGACGGGACGTCACATCACAGGACGGGGCGGGACGTCAGGAGGGGGCGGGCGTGAACACGGAAGCCCGCACACAGTGTTCGGAACTCAATGTTGTGGTCGCTGGGGAGCGGAGTAACCCTTTAAGTGGCATCCCTCTACATCAGATTGCATCCGTCCGTTAGTATGGTCCGTTTGGCAGCAATAAATGGAGATAATTAGTTTATTATGATCCAAGACAGCAGAGAAAACATAAACCTTACCGAGCTATGGCTAATACCAGGAAACAACCGCTTTATAATAGAGCTTTACTATATGGGGATTTAACACTGATTTATACATTTTCTACAGAGTTTTAGAGCTCTATGTGTTGTTATCCCTTCATGGATTATATGAAGACTGGCTGACACCAGCAGGAAAAAGCTCTTTCTCAGTAGCTCATGTGAAGTTATGTTCTTTCTGTAAGACCAGTGGGCTTGTGGGATAGACACATCTGGAGCTGGTTCTCTACTGTAAGAGCAGTGCACTTGTGGGGTAGACACATCTGGAGCTGGTTCTCTACTGTAAGAGCAGTGCACTTGTGGCGTAGACACATCTGGAGCTGGTTCTTTACTGTAAGAGCAGTGGACTTGTGAGGTAGAAACATCTGGACATGGTTCTTTACTGTAAGACCAGTTAACTTGTGGGGTAGACACATCTGGAGCTGGTTCTTTACTGTAAGACCAGTTAACTTGTGGGGTAGACACATCTGGTGCTGGTTCTTTACTGTAAGAGCAGTGGACTTGTGGGGTAGACACATCTGGACATGGTTCTTTACTGTAAGACCAGTTAACTTGTGGGGTAGACACATCTGGAGCTGGTTCTTTACTGTAAGACCAGTTAACTTGTGGGGTAGACACATCTGGAGCTGGTTCTTTACTGTAAGAGCAGTGGACTTGTGGGGTAGACACGTCTGGAGCTGGTTCTCTACTATAAGAGCAGTGGACTTGTGGGGTAGACACATCTGGAGCTGGTTCTTTACTGTAAGAGCAGTGGACTTGTGGGGTAGACACGTCTGGAGCTGGTTCTCTACTATAAGAGCAGTGGACTTGTGGGGTAGAAACATCTGGAGCTGGTTCTCTAATATAAGAGCAGTGGACTTGTGGGGTAGACACATATGGAGCTGGTTCTCTACTATAAGAGCAGTGGACTTGTGGGGTACACACATCTGGAGCTGGTTCTTTACTGTAAGAGCAGTGGACTTGTGGGCTACACACATCTGGAGCTGGTTCTTTACTGTAAGACCAGTTAACTTGTGGGGTAGACACATCTGGAGCTGGTTCTTTACTGTAAGAGCAGTGGACTTGTGGGGTAGACACGTCTGGAGCTGGTTCTCTACTATAAGAGCAGTGGACTTGTGGGGTAGACACATCTGGAGCTGGTTCTTTACTGTAAGAGCAGTGGACTTGTGGGGTAGACACGTCTGGAGCTGGTTCTCTACTATAAGAGCAGTGGACTTGTGGGGTAGAAACATCTGGAGCTGGTTCTCTACTATAAGAGCAGTGGACTTGTGGGGTAGACACATATGGAGCTGGTTCTCTACTATATGAGCAGTGGACTTGTGGGGTAGACACATCTGGAGCTGGTTCTCTACTTTAAGAGCAGTGGAATTGTGGGGTAGACACATCTGGAGCTGGTTCTCTACTATAAGAGCAGCGGACTTGTGGGGTAGACACATCTGGAGCTGGTTCTCTACTATAAGAGCAGTGGCCTTGTGGGGTAGACACATCTGGAGCTGGTTCTCTACTATAAGAGCAGTGGACTTGTGGGGTAGACACATATGGAGCTGGTTCTCTACTATAAGAGCAGTGGACTTGTGGGGTAGACACATCTGGAGATGGTTCTTTACTGTAAGACCAGTTAACTTTTGGGGTAGACACATCTGGAGCTGGTTCTCTACTATGAGACCAGTGGACATGTGGGGTAGACATATCTGGAGCTGGTTCTCTACTGTAAGAGCAGTGAACTTGAAGGGTAGACACCTTAGGAGCTGGCTGATTCTGTAAGAGTATTAGACTTATTAGCTGCTGAATACTACAGAGGAAATTCTTTTCTTTTTGGAATGCTCTCTGATGACATCACGACCACAGTGCTCTCTGCTAACATCATTATAATAATAAAAACTCTTTATTTATTGTTGTCCTTAGTGGGATTTGAACCCAAGGCCTGAGCACTGCAAGGCAGCAGTGCTAACCACTGAGCCACCATGCTGCGCTTAGCATACATCTGCTATACATCTGCTATACATCTGCTATGCATGGTTGCTAAAATGGACAGAGATGTCAGCAGAGAGCACTGTGGTCGTGATGTCATCAGTGTTCCAAAAAGAAAGGAATTTCCTCTGTAGCATTCAGCAGCTAATAAGTACTGGAAGGATTAAGATTTTATTATAGAAGTAATTTACAAATATGTTTAACTTTCTGGCATTAGTTGATTTAAAAGAAAAAAGGTTTTCACTGGAGTACCCCTTTAAGGACCAGAGCATTTTTTTTGCACATCTGACCACTGTCACTTTTTAAGCATTGATAACTCTGATGCTTTTACTTATGAATTCAATTCCGAGATTGTTTTTCGTGACATATTCTACTTTAACATAGTGGTTAATTTTTGTCGATACTTGCATAATTTCTTGGTGAAAAATTCCCAAATTTCATGAGAAATGTGAAAATTTAGCATTTTTCTTTAAAGCTCTTGTCTTATAAGGAAAATTGACATTCCAAATAAATTATACATTGATTCACATATACAATATGTCTTCTTTATGTTTCCATCATAAAGTTGACAAGTTTTTACTTTTGGAAGACATCAGAGGGCTTCAAATTATAGCAGCAATTTTCCAATTTCTCACAAAATTTCTTTCTGTAATTACATGCCAAGAATGAAGGAATGTCAAAATCCCGTAGATGGCAGAACATACACTATTCATAGTTGTATAAATTGCCAAAGTTCCGGAGTGATCTATATTGCGGAGTGCAACTGCCCAATATGATATGTTGGGAAGACAATTCAACAGATACATTGTAGGATATCTAAACATATCTGTACTAGAAATACCAGAAATGATACATCCTTGGCAAGACATATGTTGGAAATACATAATGGAGACATATCAGAATTCAAAGTCTGAGGTTTTATCAAAACCCAATTGAGTCCACGGAAAGGAAATTTGGACAAGAAACTTTTACATATAGAGGCCAGGTGGATCTACCAATTGCAAAGTTTGAGTCCAAATGGACTTAATGAAGGATTCATGTTTTCAGCGTTTTGGTAAAACCTTCAAACTCAATTAGTATGACTTATTGATGGTTAATTGTATATGATTATAGATTGATACAGTAGAATATAGCCATAACACACACATTGAGCTGTTTATCTTTATACGTGACCCCATTATAATATCTAAACGTAATTATGGAAATAACCATTTTAATATTGTTTATCCCTAAAAATTATTATCTGTAGTTGCCCACTAGTTCCCCATAAATTTATGACTAATGAAAATGGTGCCTAATTCGAATTTGGAAAAACTAAAATATTGCCAGAAATGACTGATCTTTCGGTGCGCATGCGCAAAGAGACACACGTGTAAGTTCAGGCGCAGTTCCAGTTTGCGCAGCACGTCACTACTGACAGCAGGAGGCGATCCTATCGGAAAGAAGTAAGTGGCAAAATACTGTTGGATTGGGAAAACTGGACTGCTGAGGTGGCAACTGGATACTATCAATCTACTGGGGATTGTTACGCCGAGCGCTCCGGGTCCCCGCTCCTCCCCGGAGCGCTCGCAACATTCTCGCTACGGCAGCGCCCCGGTCAGATCCACTGACCGGGTGCGCTGCGATACCGCCTCCAGCCGGGATGCGATTCGCGATGCGGGTGGCGCCCGCTCGCGATGCGCACCCCGGCTTCCGTACCTGACTCGCTCTCCATCGGTCCTGTCCCGGCGCGCGCGGCCCCGCTCCCTAGGGCGCGCGCGCGCCGGGTCTCTGCGATTTAAAGGGCCACTGCGCCACTGATTGGCGCAGTGGTTCCAATTAGTGTGTTCACCTGTGCACTCCCTATGTATACCTCACTTCCCCTGCACTCCCTCGCCGGATCTTGTTGCCCTTGTGCCTAGTGAAAGCGTTCCCTTGTGTGTTCCTAGCCTGTGTTCCAGACCTCCTGCCGTTGCCCCTGACTACGATCCTTGCTGCCTGCCCCGACCTTCTGCTACGTCCGACCTTGCTTTTGTCTACTCCCTTGTACCGCGCCTATCTTCAGCAGTCAGAGAGGTTGAGCCGTTTAAAGGCGTCTTCCGCTTGAGGAGGCCATGACTTAGGATTAATTTTGATCCCTCCAGCAGAATCCTAAGTCATGGCCTCCTCAAGCGGAAGACGCCTTTAAACGGCTCAACCTCTCTGACTGCTGAAGATAGGCGCGGTACAAGGGAGTAGACAAAAGCAAGGTCGGACGTAGCAGAAGGTCGGGGCAGGCAGCAAGGATCGTAGTCAGGGGCAACGGCAGGAGGTCTGGAACACAGGCTAGGAACACACAAGGGAACGCTTTCACTAGGCACAAGGGCAACAAGATCCGGCGAGGGAGTCCAGGGGAAGTGAGGTATACATAGGGAGTGCACAGGTGAACACACTAATTGGAACCACTGCGCCAATCAGTGGCGCAGTGGCCCTTTAAATCGCAGAGACCCGGCGCGCGCGCGCCCTAGGGAGCGGGGCCGCGCGCGCCGGGACAGGACCGACGGAGAGCGAGTCAGGTACGGAAGCCGGGGTGCGCATCGCGAGCGGGCGCCACCCGCATCGCGAATCGCATCCCGGCTGGAGGCGGTATCGCAGCGCACCCGGTCAGTGGATCTGATCGGGGCGCTGCCGTAGCGAGAATGTTGCGAGCGCTCCGGGGAGGAGCGGGGACCCGGAGCGCTCGGCGTAACAGGGATGATGGTGATCATTGGATGTTTTTCATTGTTTACCAAATGGAGGCTCTTGTATGGATAATTGATGGATGACGTCAGTGGAAGGAGATCATATAAACCCCAACAAACAGCGTTTGTCTGCCATAGTCCTTCAGCCTCTTGATAAAGCCACAGTAGTGGTGAAACGTCGAGGGGGCTGTGTTTGTGGTTTTAACTGCCGAAGCACAGTGCTCTACAGATTAATACAGATACAAATACAGATTAATACAGGAAAGCTATGTAGCCACAGATATAATATACACCAACCAGTTTGGTTGGAAACAACTGTATCAGCTTTACTACTAGAGAACACTGGCATACTGTGCTTTTAAATGTGTGTCCTAATAGGCTTTTGTAATTTTTGTAAGTTCATTTGGATTTAGTCCCTAAGAAAGAATTCACTTTTTAAATTAGGAGAATATCACTAAATAGTGGTTGGCAAATATAGGGTAAATTTTTCCTACTTAGGTGGTTTTAGTCTGTTCTAGTTATTTACCCACCAACCATAAGTCTCCTTAGTAGAAATTGAGTACTCTTCCTGTTGGGGCTCGTTCACATTGAGATCAGTCCCCGTTAATTCATGCCCGTTCTCAAATCGGTTCAAGCCTTTTGAAAACGGCTTTAAGTAGATTTAAGTAGATCCTATTATGTAATTTTTTATATTATTTATGTTATTTTTAGCGGGGAAAAGCCGGTGCATACACAATTTTTTTAAATAAAAAATAACGGATTAGAAACGGATTAATGAAATTTAACATTGAAGTCTATGGCCAACGGAGGAGCCAGTAATGTCATTGATTTTCATCAGTTTTTTTCCAATCCGTTTTTGATCCGTTATTATTTCTGAGCATGCTCAGAAGAGGTGTGAGCAACCAGGACGTAGCCAGACAACAATAAAAGCTGATGCAACAGGATGCCACTTAAAGGGTTACTCCTCTCCCTAGCATCCGGAACTTTGAGTTCCGAACGCTGTGTACGGGCTTCCGTGTTCAAGCCCGCCCCTCTCGTGACGTCATGGCCATGCCCCCTCAATACAAATCAATGGGAGGGGGTGTGACAGCACGACTCCGCTCCCTTGTGACGTCACGCCCCGCCCCCTCAATGTAAATCAATGGGAGGGGGTGTGACTGCATGACTCTGCTCCCTTGTGACGTCACGCCCCGCCCCCTCAATGCAAATCAATGGGAGGGGGTGTGACAGCACGACTCCGCTCCCTTGTGATGTCACGCCCCGCCCCCTCAATGCAAATCAATGGGAGGGGGTGTGACTGCACGACTCTGCTCCCTTGTGACGTCACGCCCCACCCCCTCAATGTAAATCAATGGGAGGGGGTGTGACAGCACGACTCCGCTCCCTTGTGACGTCACGCCCCGCCCCCTCAATGCAAGTCTATGGGAGGGGGCGTGACGGGCGTCACGCCCCCTCCCATAGACTTGCATTGAGGGGACGGGACGTGACATCACAGGACGGGGCGGGACGTCACGAGGGGGCGGGCGTGAACACAGAAGCCCGCACACAGTGTTCGGAACTCAATGTTGTGGTCGCTGGGGAGCGGAGTAACCCTTTAAGTGGCATCCCTCTACATCAGATTGCATCCGTCCGTTAGTATGGTCCGTTTGGCAGCAATAAATGGAGATAATTAGTTTATTATGATCCAAGACAGCAGAGAAAACATAAACCTTACCGAGCTATGGCTAATACCAGGAAACAACCGCTTTATAATAGAGCTTTACTATATGGGGATTTAACACTGATTTATACATTTTCTACAGAGTTTTAGAGCTCTATGTGTTGTTATCCCTTCATGGATTATATGAAGACTGGCTGACACCAGCAGGAAAAAGCTCTTTCTCAGTAGCTCATGTGAAGTTATGTTCTTTCTGTAAGACCAGTGGGCTTGTGGGGTAGACACATCTGGAGCTGGTTCTTTACTGTAAGAGCAGTGGACTTGTGGGGTAGACACGTCTGGAGCTGGTTCTCTACTATAAGAGCAGTGGACTTGTGGGGTAGACACATCTGGAGCTGGTTCTCTACTATAAGAGCAGTGGACTTGTGGGGTAGAAACATCTGGAGCTGGTTCTCTAATATAAGAGCAGTGGACTTGTGGGGTAGACACATCTGGAGCTGGTTCTCTACTATAAGAGCAGTGGACTTGTGGGGTAGACACATCTGGAGCTGGTTCTCTACTATAAGAGCAGTGGACTTGTGGGGTAGACATATCTGGAGCTGGTTCTCTACTATAAGAGCAGTGGACTTGTGGGGTAGACATATCTGGAGCTGGTTCTCTACTGTAAGAGCAGTGGACTTGTGGGGTAGACACCTTAGGAGCTGGTTGTTTCTGTAAGAGCAGTGGACTTGTGGGCTTCCCACCCTTTGAGCTGGTTCTTTACTGTAAGACCAGTTGACTTGTGGCGTAGACACATCTGGAGCTGGTTCTCTACTATAAGAGCAGTGGACTTGTGGGGTAGACACATCTGGAGCTGGTTCTCTACTATAAGAGCAGTTGACTTGTGGGGTAGACATATCTGGAGCTGGTTCTCTACTATAAGAGCAGTGGACTTGTGGGGTAGACATATCTGGACCTGGTTCTCTACTATAAGAGCAGTGGACTTGTGGGGTAGACATATTTTGAGCTGGTTCTCTACTATAAGAGCAGTGGACTTGTGGGGTAGACATATCTGGAGCTGGTTCTGTACTGTAAGCGTGATGGACTTGAAGGGTAGACACCTCTGGAGCCGGTTGTTTCTGTAAGAGCATTAGACTTGTGGGCTTGAAACCTTTTGAGCTGGTTCTTTACTGTAAGACCAGTGGACTTGTGTGGTAGACACCTCTGGAGCTGGTTCTCTACTGTAAGAGCAGTGGACTTGAAGGGTAGACACCTCTGGAGCCGGTTGTTTCTGTAAGACCAGATGACTTGTGGGGTTGACACCTCTGGAGATAGTTCTTTACTGTAAGACCAGTGGACTTTGTGGGGTAGACACATCTGGAGCTGGTTATCTACTGTAAGAGCAGCAGACTTGAAGGGTAGACACCTCTGGAGCCGGTTGTTTCTGTAAGAGCATTAGACTTGTGGGCTTGACACCTTTTTAGCTGGTCCTTTACTGTAAGACCAGTGGACTTGTGTGGTAGACACAACTGGAGCTGGTTCTCTACTGTAAGAGCAGTGGACTTGAAGGGTAGACACCTCTGGAGCCAGTTGTTTCTGTAAGACCAGAGGACTTGTGGGATGGAGACCTCTGGAGATGGTTCTTTACTGTAAGACCAGTGGACTTGTGTGGTAGACACATCTGGAGCTGGTTCTCTACTGTAAGAGCAGTGGACTTGAAGTGTAGACACCTCTGGAGCCGGTTGTTTCTGTAAGACTTGAGGACTTGTGGGGTGGACACCTCTGGTGCTGGTTCTTTACTGTAAGAGCAGTGGACTTTGTGTGGTAGGCACATCTGGAGCTGGTTCCATACTATAAGAGCAGTGGACTTGAAGGGTAGACACCTCTGGAGCTGGTTCTCTACTGTAAGAGCAGTGGACTTTAAGGGTAGACACCTCTGGAGCCGGTTGTTTCTGTAAGACCAGAGGACTTGTGGGGTGGAGACCTCTGGTGCTGGTTCTTTACTGTAAGAGCAGTGGACTTGTGGGGTGGAGACCTCTGGAGCTGGTTCTTTACTGTAAGAGTGGTTAGTAATATAACCAGTCGTAGCAGTAATAGATGACGACGTTAAGAAAAATAAAATCATTGCTTATGGAAATGGATATGATCCTTGAAGGACACAGAATTTTTCATTTTTATATCAGATAATTTTGTCATCCACACAAATGGGACTATAAGGGACAATACAATGTAACTCAAATGGGACTATAAGGGACAATACAATGTAACTCAAATGGGACTATAAGGGACAATACAATGTAACTCTATGGGGGAGATTTATCAAACCCTGTGCAGAGGAAGAGGGGTGCAGTTGCCCATAGCAACCAATCAGATTGCTTCTTTCATTTTCCACAGGCCTCTTTAGAGGCCTGTGAAAAATGAAAGAAGCAATCTGATTGGTTGCTATGGGCAACTGCACCACTCTCCCTCTGCACAGGATTTGATAAATCTCCCCCTATGTAACTATCTCGTTCTATTATTATGTCATTACAGTAACCAGAAAGAAGACGACTTCTGGCCTGAAATCCTTCAAGGTGGAAAAGAAATGTATTGTCTCCAAGTAAATGAAGATGAAGGGAGACAGGGAGTCAAGATGGTCTGCAATGTGCACCTCAAAATCAAAATGTCAGTATTAAATATATATATAAGAGAGGGCGGTCTCCATATCGGAACATTAGCAATATAACTATAAACATTAAGTTGTCATTAAGTCATTTTATATGGGAAATTATATTAACCCCTTAAGGACGCAGGGTTTTTCCATTTTTGCACTTTATTTTTGCCCTCATCACCTTCTAAAAATCAAAAACTCTTTCAATTTTGCACCTATAGACTCCTATGAGGGCATATATTTTGCGCCACCAATTGTACTTTGTAATGACATCAATCATTTCACCACAAAATTTACTGAGAACCCAGAAAAAAAAAAATATTTGTTGGGCAAAACTTGAAAAAAAAAAAAAAGCCATTTTGTAATTTTTGGGGGCTTCAGATTCTATGCAGGGCACTTTTCAGTAGAAATGACACCATATATTTATTCTGTAGGTCCATACGGTTACAAGGATACCCAAATTATATATTTAGATTTATTTTGCTACTATATTATAACTACATGCCCCAAAATGAGTATGTGTAAAATTCTCCTTTTCTGACTTCTATAACTTTTTTTTTTCGGTATACGGGTGGTGTAAGGGCTCATTTTTTTGTGCTGCGATCTGAAGTTTTTATCGGTACCATGATTGTTTTGATCGGAAGTTTTGATCACTTTTTATAATTTTTTTTTAGGGTATACAAAGTGACCAAAAATATACCATTTTGGAATTTTGCTTTTTTTTTTTTATGTGTGCCCCATTGACCGTGCGGTTTAATGAACATTATATTTTTATAGTTTGGACATTTTCGCACACGGCGATACCACATATGTTTATTTTTATTATGTTTATATATTTTTTATATGGAATTTGGGAAAAGGGGGGTGATTTGAACTTTTAACAAGGAAGGGGTTAATGTGTGTGTTTTTAAACTTTTTTTTTATTTAATTTTTTTACACTTTTAGTCCCCTTAGGGGACTTTTAGAAGGAATTATTAGATTCCTCATACAGATCAATGTGGTTCCATAGTACCACATTGATCTGTGTGCTCTGGGCTCGATTGATACAAGAATCAGCTGGGGGCCGACTGGTATGGTGCGGGCTCGTGTTGGGAGCCCCCGCCATACCTGCTCAACCCCATGGTCTTTAAGGGGTTAAAGGGGAATTCAGATTAGGACATTTATGGGGTCTGCTGTGTCCAATAACAAAAGGATTGTAACACTTCCTGCCCGGTCACCAGATTTATCACCAATCCACCATTTATGGTGCCAGCTTCAGCAAGTGTAACATCTGTGGGCAAATGTGCTGCAGGGATCTATATGTCTCCATGTATCCCAACCTTGGATCCAAGCTAGAGGTGCCCAACCGGGTTCTAGAGCCTCCATGTATCCCAACTGTATCTCATCTTGTATCCAGGCTCAAGGCACCAAACAGGGTACTAGAGCCTCCATGTTTATCAACTGTATCTCATCTTGTATCCAGGCTCAAGGCACCGAACAGGGTACTAGAGCCTCCATGTATCTCAACTGTATCTCATCTTGCATCCAGGCTCAAGGCACCGAACAGGGTACTAGAGCCTCCATGTATCTCAACTGTATCTCATCTTGCATCCAGGCTCAAGGCACCGAACAGGGTACTAGAGCCTCCATGTATCTCAACTGTATCTCATCTTGTATCCAGGCTCAAGGCACCGAACAGGGTACTAGAGCCTCCATGTATCTCAACTGTATCTCATCTTGCATCCAGGCTCAAGGCACCGAACAGGGTACTAGAGCCTCCATGTATCTCAACTGTATCTCATCTTGCATCCAGGCTCAAGGCACCGAACAGGGTACTAGAGCCTCCATGTATCTCAACTGTATCTCATCTTGTATCCAGGCTCAAGGCACCGAACAGGGTACTAGAGCCTCCATGTATCTCAACTGTATCTCATCTTGCATCCAGGCTCAAGGCACCGAACAGGGTACTAGAGCCTCCATGTATCTCAACTGTATCTCATCTTGTATCCAGGCTCAAGGCACCGGACAGGGTACTAGAGCCTCCATGTATCTCAACTGTATCTCATCTTGTATCCAGGCTCAAGGCACCGGACAGGGTACTAGAGCCTCCATGTATCTCAAACATATCTCATCCTGTATTTAGGCAAGAGGACCCCAACAAAGTACTAGAGCCTCCATGTATCCCAACTGTATCTCATCTTATATCCAGGCTAGAGGAGCCCAACAAGGTACTAGAACCTTTATGTATCCCAACTGTATCTGATCCTGTATCCAGACTAGAGGAACCCAACAGGGTACTATAACCTCCATGTTTCCCAACTGTATCTCATCTTATATCCAGGCTACAGGATCCCAACAAGGTACTAGAGCCTCCATGTATCCCAACTGTATCTGACCCTGTATCCAGACTAGAGGAACCCAACAGGGTACTAGAGCCTCCATGTATCCCAACTGTATCTCATCTTATATCCAGGCTACAGGATCTGAACAAGGTACTAGAGCGTCAGTGTATGCCAACTGTATCTGATCCTGTATCCAGACTAGAGGAGTCCAACAAGGTACTAGAGCCTTCATGTATCCCAACTGTATCTGATCTTGTATCCAGACTAGAGGAACCCAACAGGGTACTAGAGCCTCAATGTTTCCCAACTGTATCTGATCTTGTATCCGGACTAGAGGAGTCCAACAAGGTACTAGAGCCTCCATGTATCCCAACTGTATCTGATCTTGTATACAGACTAGAGGAACCCAACAGGGTACTAGAGCCTCCATGTATCCCAACTGTATCTCATCTTATATCCAGGCTACAGCATCCGAACAAGGTACTAGAGCCTCCATGTATCCCAACTGTATCTGATCTTGTATCCAGACTAGAGGAACCCAACAGGGTACTAGAGCCTCCATGTTTCCCAACTGTATCTGATCTTGTATCCGGACTAGAGGAACCCAACAGGGTACTAGAGCCTCCATGTATCCCAACTGTATCTCATCTTATATCCAGGCTACAGGATCCGAACAAGGTACTAGAGAGTCAGTGTATACCAACTGTATCTGATCCTGTATCCAGACTAGAGGAACCCAACAAGGTACTAGAGCCTCCATGTATCCCAACTGTATCTGATCTTGTATCCAGACTAGAGGAACCCAACAGGATACTAGAGCCTCCATGTTTCCCAACTGTATCTGATCTTGTATCCGGACTAGAGGAACCCAACAGGGTACTAGAGCCTCCATGTATCCCAACTGTATCTCATCTTATATCCAGGCTACAGGATCCGAACAAAGTACTAGAGCGTCAGTGTATGCCAACTGTATCTGATCCTGCATCCAGACTAGAGGAACCCAACAGGGTACTAGAGCCTCCATGTATCCCAACTGTATCTGATCTTATATCCAGGCTAGAGGAACCCAACAGGGTACTAGAGCATGTATCCCAACTGTATCTGATGTTATGTCCAGACTAGATGCGCCTACTTATTACCTCATTATAACCTCAGGAGGTTTTGCTTAAATTTTATGATTTAAATAGTTTGTGATTCATCAATGATTTAGATTCGGCCCCGCACTCCCTACAGCGGGTGCAGAACACTTGGCCCAGTGATGTGAGACGTTGGGTGGAGATGTATAATGTTGTCACTGATCACTTATTTTAGAACAGTAATTAGTGATACATGGAGTCCCTGCTCCTCTACGTGTACAAAGCTTACACCCCCCCCCACACACACACACACTCCTGTCTGTGGTCTGGATTGGAGTTTCCCATTATGAGGCTTTAAAGGGGTTCTCCTCCACCATAAGGTGATTTTAGACAGTAATGGACATGCTTAGGAAGGATCTGCGCTTGTCTTGGGGATAAATGGCTATGCTGTGAGATTACCATAACACTGTGGATAGCTTTTTGTGAACTGGTATTTCCTGTTTGACTATTCTTTTTTTGACTACAAATCCAACAATTCCAACTTCCTGCCTCCCACACATGAGCCACCCCACCCATTGAAACATAAATGAGCTGCATTCATTCAAAAGACCTGTGGTTTTCAATCAGGGTGCCCACAGCTGTTGCATTAGTTGCAGATTGATCTCTCTCCCTCCAAGCGATCGCTCCACCCATTGAAGCAGACAGGCTCCCTGTCATCAGGTGACTAGTGATGTCAGGTCTCGGCTGCATTGAAAGCTGGGAAAAATCTGAGACAACAGTCATTTTGTATGCTGGTAAAAATAAATATTGGGGTGAAAATCACAGAAGAATTGTGAGAAAACCGTCACACACAGGTACAGACACTATATTATGAACAACCTTAACTTTACAGCCCCTGTAGCATAGTCAAATAAAAAAACATTCCTGGAATACCCCTTTAACCCCTTCAGAACCAAGCCCATTTTGGCCTTAAGGACCAGAGCGTTTTTTGCACATCTGACCACTGTCCCTTTAAACATTAATAACTCTGGAATGCTTTTAGTTATCATTCTGATTCCGAGATTGTTTTTTCGTGACATATTCTACTTTAACATGGTGGTAAATTTTTGTGGTAACTTGCATCCTTTCCTTGTGAAAAATCCTAAAATTTTATGAAAATTTAGCATTTTTCTAACTTTGAAGCTCTCTGCTTGTAAGGAAAATGGATATTCCAAATAATTATTTTTTTTATTCACATATACAATATGTCTCCTTGATGTTTGCATCATAAAATTGATGAGTTTTTACTTTTGGAAGACACCAGAGGGCTTCAAAGTTCAGCAGCAATTTTCCAATTTTTCACAAAATTTTCAAACTCACTATTTTTCAGGGACCAGTTCAGGTTTGAAGTGGATTTGAAGGATCTTCATATTAGAAATACCCCACAAAAGACCCCATTATAAAAACTGCACCCCCCAAAGTATTCAAAATGACATTCAGTCATCATTTTAACCCTTTAGGTGTTTTATAGGAATAGCAGCAAAGTGAAGGAGAAAATTCACAATCTTCATTTTTTACACTCGCATGTTCTTGTAGACCCAATTTTTGAATTTTTACAAGGGGTAAAAGGAGAAAATGTATACTTATATTTGTAGCTCAATTTCTCTCGAGTAAGCACATACCTCATATGTCTATGTAAAGTGTTCGGCGGGCGCAGTAGAGGGCTCAGAAGGGAAAGAGCGATAAGGGAATTTTGGAGAGTACGTTTTTCTGAAATGGTTTTTGGGGGGCATGTTGCATTTAGGAAGCCCCTATGGTGCCAGGACAGCAAAAAATACCCACATGCCATACCATTTTGGAAACAAGACCCCTTGAGGAACATAACAAGGAATAAAGTGAGCCTTAATACCCCACAGGTGTTTCACGACTTTTGCATATGTAAAAAAAAAAATTATTTATTTTCACTAAAATGTGTGTTTCCCCCCAAATTTCACATTTTTCCAAGGGTTAATAGCAGGAAATACCCCCCAATATTTGTTTTTTTTTTCAATTCTTTATTTTCGAGTATTACAATACAACAGAACATACAAATGTAATACGAAGTACATTACATAATGCTAATCAAGAAGAAAGAAAAGGAGAGTAAAGCAGGATAAAGGGGTTGTGTGGGCTAGGCCCCAGGCAACAATTAAAAAGACCATTGTGTTCCTGTGTTGATGTATCATTATAAAATCAATAAGATAAATCTATCAAGAGAAGTATTGGCCAACATCCACTCAGGACATACAGAAAACAGAAGGAAAGACATGTCTATCGGCATCCAATAAGTTTGAGGTATTGTCACCTAGGAGCCCAGTTAATTAGGTTGAACTGTAATATGAGTATGGTACTGAACACAATAGGACCAATGATCATGGGTACAGTGTGTCAGAGTACTGATAAAGAAGAAAGAAAGATGAGAAATGAAAAGGCTTAGAAATACTCCAAGGTGGGAGGCAGAAGAAAGAGAAAATAGAGAGAAAGAGAGACAAGTGGAGGAGAAAGAATAGATACAAAGTTTTTGGACGTGGGTGGGGAGGTGAGGAAGGGGGGGGGAAGAGTGGGTTGGGAAAGAGGGGGGGGGGAGTTGTCTATGTGGTCATTTGCTGGAACCCAGTTGCGAGAGATCAGTGTTAGCATCACGAAAACCCAGCCAAGGAGCCCATATACTCCAGTATCTGTCATGTGAGCGATCACTCCAACTGGAGAGCTCCTCCATTCTACACAACTGGGAAACTTTAGAGATCCACTGTTGAACTGTAGGAGGCGTTTCATCTAACCAATGTAGTGGGACTAATGCCTTGGCTGCAGTTAGCAAATGTGCAATCAAAGATCTCTTCGACAAGGGGCAATCCCTAGTCGATAAGCCCAAAAGAACCACCTCGGGTGAGAGAGGGACATGCCTTCCCACTACTTTGTCTATGATGAGATTTACCTCATTCCAATAAGACGTTATCTTGGGACACGACCACCAGATGTGAGACAAAGAGCCCACGCCCCCATGGCATCTCCAGCATGTAGGGGAAGCACTCAGACCCCAATGGTATAATAACTCAGGCGTCCTATACCATCTGGCTACCAGTTTAAAATGACCTTCTTGTAGCTTGACGCACCTAGAGAAGCCATGGGAGCCTGTTAGAATGGATTTCCTCTCTTGGTCCGTGAACTTGCGTCCCAACTCCTCCTCCCAGGATCCCAAGTACAACGGGTCAGAAGTTTGCCTCTCATCTCTCAAGCATGCGTTAAATGTGGAAAATTTTGGCTTGCAGTTCGGTGAAAGTTGCATCAACTTATCTATCCAGGTCGGGTTTTCACCAATGACATACACCTTTAGGAATTCAGCACACGTTCTCTGAGCATATGAAGATGTAGAAAGTTAGTTTTAAGGTGTGGAACTATCGTGGATAGTGTCTCAACTGTGGGTGGTTGGTTTCTGGCACAAAGGGTTTTGACAGGGACATGTTGAAAGTGGGACCACAAGTCGTCTGCCTCTTGTGTGTCAGGGTGAGCTGCATAGGGAATCAGGGAACTTGGAAAGCATGGAGAAATCGGTGTTTTTCCGTGGTTTCCTCGTGTTGTGCCTTTATCATAAGCCTTTTTAATAGTGAGTGTACCTTTCAACAGTGGGTTATTAATATGTGAGAGGGAACGGCGTGTAGGCAGCCAGACATGACGATCCACCCCATAGCCCCGGGAAGCCATTTGGGAGCATTCAAGTTCCGAGCTTCCCAGCAAGCTAGTTCTAGTAGAGATCTCAACCCACCTGTGAATATGGTTAGCTGTATAAAGCATAGTAATGTCTGGCATACCTATGCCACCGCTCCTCTTAGATCTAGTGAGAAGGGAATGTGCTAAACGTGGGCGCTTCCCTGACCAAAGGAAAGCTCCAAAGAGCCGTTTCCACTGCATGAGATACCATTTAGGTAGTTCTATGGGTACCATGCGTAGTAAGTAGAGTATGGACGGTACAATGTATGTCTGTAGGAGGTTGCGTCGCCCCACCCATGAAAGAAAGGGTAACTTATAGGAGTCAATCTTATTCTTCATTTTAGTCAGTAAGGGTATATAGTTAAGGTCAAACAAATTGCTCAGCGACGAGGGAAGAACTATGCCCAGGTATGTGATGTGTTTAGATGGCCATCTGTAAGACGAGGAAGATTGTAGACTCGAAGCTACATGGGGGGGAATCGTGATGTTCAGTATCTCCGACTTACTATAATTTACTTTGAAATTGGATAGGGTACCATATTCTTCAATAACGCCTTGAACACGAGGCAGAGCTTCAATAGGATTAGTGATCATTATGAGTAGATCATCGGCGAATGCTGCCGTGAGATGAGTCCTATCCCCTATTTGTAATCCCCTAATCGCCTCATCCTGCCTCAAGGCCTGGAGAAGAGTCTCCATCACGAGGACGTACAGTGACGGCGATAGGGGGCACCCTTGTCGCGTCCCATTACATATGGGGAAAGATTCAGAAAGAGTGCCATTGACCCTAACCCGAGCGCTGGGTTCACTATATAAGGACATGATAGCTCGGATGAAGCGATCAGGGATGCGGTATTTAGCTAACACCTTGGTCATGTAGTCCCATGCTACCCTATCGAACGCCTTCTCAGCATCTGTGCCGAGAAGGAGTAGGGGGATCTTTTTTTGTGTGGCATAGTGGATAGCGTGCATAACTCGTAATGCGTTATGTTTCCCCTCCCTGCCCCTCACAAAACCAGTCTGGTCTACATGAATAAGGCCAGGGAGGAGGGGGCGAAGTCTCATGGACAGCAGCTTAGCCCAGATCTTTAGGTCCATATTCAAGAGTGAAATGGGCCTATAACTCGAGCACAATAGGGGATCTTTACCTTCTTTTGGTAGAATAGTGATATGTGCCTCTAGAGATTGGTGTGGCAAATGGGTGCCTCCAAGTAACGCGTTGCACCACTGAGTGAGCCGAGGCAGCAAGACTGCGCCCAACTTTTTATAGTATTGTAAGCTCAAGCCATCCGGTCCTGGGCTCTTCCCTATGGGGAAGGACTTTATTACTGCCTCAACTTCTTCAGTAGTGCAAGGCTTCAGCAATGTCTCCCCTTCTAGTGTGGTGAGGGTAGGTAAATTCAATCGATCCAAGAAAGTTTGGATTGCCTGCGTGCGTGGCGATGGTGTGGGGTTATTTGGGTGTATGTTATAAAGAGAATAGTAGAAGTCCCGGAATGCCGTTGCCATAGGGCCAGTATCCACGTGTTGGGTACCATCCTGCTCCACAATCCTATCAATGTGTGTTTTCTCTCTACGTTTTTTGATCATGGCCGACATGAGTCGTCCCCCTTTATTCCCATGTAAAAAGAATTTTTGTTGAAAACGTATGACCTGGTCGCTATGCTGTTTTGACAATATGTCTTTTAGTTGTTCCCTAAGGGAGGTCAAAGTCGTGTAGTTTCCGTCAACATCGGAATTCCCAGTTAACTGAGAGGAAGACTTTTCCATGGCAGTAATGTCTGCCAGTAATTGAGTGATCCGCGCCGTCCTTTCCCTCTTTACTTTGGAGCCCAGCGATATGAGGAGACCCCTCACATAGGCCTTATGGGCTTCCCAAGTGATTGTAGAGGAGACATCTTGTGTGGTATTTATGTCAAAGTATTCAGTTATTTGAGACGAGAGCTTAGCAAGTTCTATGTTGTCAGATAGCAACGACTCATTCAGTCGCCATGTCCTGGTCCTATTGGGTATGTGCGGTAGGGCGAGATTTGCATGTACTGGGGCATGGTCAGATAATGTCCGCGATCCTATGTCGGACGATTGGATCGTGGTAAGTAGGCTATGATGACAGAAGATGTAGTCCAGTCGGTGAGAGGTCTTATGGGGCGCAGAGTAGAATGTGTATGTCCGTTCCGTCGGGTGCATCGCTCGCCACACATCAGTCAGTTCCATGTCATGTAGTCGATTGCGAAGTGTGCGGATAGCAAGGCTTGAGGTGTAGGTGTTAGTAGACGAAGTGTCGAGAGATGGATCTAGTGGGAGGTTTAAGTCTGCACCAAGTATTATGGGGCCTTCAGCAAAGGACCTCAACTTATCAAGGGTTTTTAACAACCAGGGAACCTGTTTTTTGTTAGGGGTGTACAATGAGGCTAAGGTGTATGTCATGGATCCAACCTTACCTTTAACAAATAAAGACCTGCCATCTCCTCCGTCATGGACAGCGATTAAAGTGAATGGAACATCCTTCTGTATTGCGATAGTAACCCCACGGGAGGAGGAGTTGGAGCTGCAACTGTGGAACCAATGCAAGAAGTTAGTAGTGGGTAGTTTAGGGACCCTTCCCTGTTTGAAATGAGTCTCCTGTAAAAAAAGGAAGTCAACCCTTTCTCTAGATAGCAACGTGAAGATGCTATGTCTCTTGCATGGTGAGTTGAACCCTTTCAAGTTATACGTGAGGAATTTTAGTGTGTTCATTGGAGAAGAAATCTACAGTTTCTTCAGGTGATTAGGGTATCTATCGACCCGGGGAGGATGTTGGGTATGTGGGTAGGGAGGTGGGAGTAGGGTAGGATGTTGAGGATAGTATTGGGTGGGTGTGAGTAAGAGAGTGGAGAATGAGGAAAGGAGGAAAGAGAAAAGTAAGGACAGAGGAAGAATACAGTAAGACAAGCGGTCCTTTCTAGAGAGGTGGGACCGTGATAGTGATAAAATTAGAACTGAACAATGAATTATCAGCCAAGGCCAAAAATTCAATTGGGTGGGAGACGGAGGGATTCCTGAACCGACAGCCGGTCCTAGGCCGACCGTGAATCTTTCTGCTTACATATAAACTTAATAAAACAACGGCATACGATGAAAAGTATCAAAGAAACATCTGCCTACAACTAATGTTGGGCTACTGTAACTCCGTGGGGACCATCGCTAGGAGTAGCCCCTGAGGTGCGTGCAGTGACCATGCAGTGGCCTATGGTCACCGGGGGGGGGGGGGGGGGGGGGAGTGGGGGAGGGGGGGGGGTCGAGTAACGGAGAGGAATGGGGGGGAAAGGTTGGTGGGGGAGGGGAGGAGGTGAAAATAGGGGAGGGGGGGGGATGGAGGGGGGGGGATGAGGGGGGGGGGTGACGGGGGGGGAGAACAGGGGAGGAGGGGGGGGGGGGGGACAGGGGCTAGGGCCGTCAGGCTCGCAAGTGGTCAGTTATACATAATATAGAGAAAACAATAAACATTTAGCATAGCAATATAAAACATTCACAATGTGGACTTCCTCAGAAAGTCTCCCATAGCAACTTTAGTCAGGTATGAGGGACCTCAGTATATTGATCACATCGATCACAGGATGAACAGGAACATTTCCCCATCGGGTCCTGTACTAATAAGCAGTTGACTAGTGCCCTAAATCCTCTATAGGAAGCTTGAGCAGTCCTGTGGGTACTGATGGATGGTAGCATTTATGTGAATCAGCGAAAGTCCACATCGCGATGGTAGGCAACATAATAAAAATGACTTATGGGAGTCCAGGAACATCGAAGCTGGCATGAGATCTCAACCCCTGCAGTCCATCCCAATCCCCCCTGCCCCTCCGAGATGGTGCCGCCCGGGTACATCACAGCAGCCACATCATTCCAGTAAAGCCACTCTAGCCAGAGGGGTAAAAAAGGGATATACCTACTAACCGTAAGAGTCCGGTATGTATCTTGAGAAAGTAGGAAGCTACTGATCAGTCCACCGGAGAACGGTACCTTAATGCAGGGAGTTGTAAAACTAGAGCAAATGTCCCCATCTGTGATCTTCAGGTAGAGGAGCAGTCAGATCTCTGGTGAGCCTTTTGTTGCTTCTTCTGCTTGGGAGACTTGAAGCGTTCCACTTTCGACCACTGCGACATCTTGGGTAAGGCAGGTAGTGTGTGGCTGAGCTGTACCGGTAGCCACGACGGGACCTCAATCTTTTCAATTCCCAAGAAAGGCCACAACTTCTCCAGCTCATCAGGATCGCGTATAGCAAGACGTCTTCCATCATTCAGCACCGAGAGGCCAAAAGGATACAGCCAGGTATAGGGTGCGTTGATCTCCCTGAGACGTTGAAGCAGGGGGTTCAGTAGTCGGCGTTTAGCCAGTGTAGATGGTGCAATGTCCTGAAATAATTTCACCGCCACACCCTCGTGGAGTATGGAGTCGGCTTCTCTGTTTGCCTTCAGGATCGCAGCCGTATCCAGGTAGCTAAGAAGGCCGCATATGACATCTCTGGGTGGTTCGGACGGTTTCGGTTTAGGCCTCAGCGCTCTATGTACTCTCTCTATGATCACCTCTTCGGCCCTCTCGCTCCCCAGCAAGGATGCGAAAATCTGGAGGGTCACTGCTGGTAGGGAGTCCGCCGCGAACGTCTCCGGAACCCCTTTTATTCTGATATTCCGGCGCCTGCTGCGATTCTCCTGATCTTCAAGGAGCAAGAGTGCCCTATTAAGCTGGGTTTCTTGTGCCCTTAGGTGGTGAGAAGCAGAGTCGCAGAAAGAGACAGTGTCGGTGAGTACATTTTCTAGGTGTTCGGTGCGATAGCCCACCTGTTTCACATCTGTCTTGATCTCCACGAGTTCCTGTAGTAGCGGCGCCATTGCTGCTTGTATGGCTTTAGTCACTGCTTGTTGCACCGTCTTCCTTATGAGGGCCTTAGTGACCGACAGTCGCGTGTCTTCTCCACCAGAGTCGTTGAGGGTCCCTGGGAGGCTTTCCCTATCGGACCCGTCCTCTTTCTCAGCATCGCTAACAAGTGCGGCGGTCGGCGCCATCTTGTAGGGCCTTGCCGGGCTCTGCTCCGGTTTTCTTTTCAGAAATGCGGCCATGTCCGATTGATTATTTCGGGTCTTGGTCGGTCCAGGAGTGGTACCGGACTTTGTGTCATCATGTTTGCCCATTTTGGCAGGTATTTGTGAGCCGTGTAGGTCAGCTTAGGACTTAGGCTGTGGAGAGCAGCGCGTTCATGCGGCCATCCAGCTCAGCGGTCAGGCTCCGCCCCCCTACCCCCCAATATTTGTAACCCCTTCTCTTCTGAGTATGGAGGTATCCCATAAATTGACCTGAAGTGCACTATGGGCGAACTACAATGCTCAGAAGAGAAGGAGTCATATTTGGCTTTTTGAGAGCAAATTTTGCTCGGGGGGCATGTCGCATTTAGGAAGCCCCTATGGTGCCAGAACAGCAAAAAAAAAAAAACACATGGCATACCATTTTGGAAACGAGACCCCTTGAGGAACGTAACAAGGTGTACAGTGAGCATTTGCCCCCCACTGGTGTCTGACAGATCTTTGGAACAGTGGGCTGTACAAGTTTTCATTTTCATGGACCACTGTTCCAAAGATCCGTATTACATTCCGTGAGGGGTGTCATTTCCGAAATGGGGTCACATGTGGGGTTTTGTTTTTTTTGCGTTTGTCAAAACCGCTGTAACAATCAGCCACCCCTGTGCAAATCACCTCAAATGTACATGGTGCGCTCTCCCTTCTGGGCCTTGTTGTGCGCCCCCAGATCACTTTGCGCCCACATATGGGGTATCTCTGTAGTCGGGAGTAATTGCGTTACAAATTTTGGGGGGCTTTTTTCCCTTTTACCTCTTGTGAAAATGTAAAGTATAGGGCAACATCAGCATGTTAGTGTAAAAAATAAAAAAAATTTACACTAACATTCTGGTGTAGACCCCAACATTTCCTTTTCATGAAGGGTTAAAGAAGAAAAAGCCCCCCAAACCTTGTAACGCAATTTCTCCCGAGTACGGCGATACCCCATATGTGGCCCTAAAATGTTGCCTTGAAATACGACAGGGCTCCAAAGTGAGAGAGCGCCATGCGCATTTGAGGCCTAAATTAGGGATTTGCATAGGGGTGGACATAGGGGTATTCTACGCCAGTGATTCCCAAATAGGGTGCCTCCAGCTGTTGCAAAACTCCCAGCATGCGTGGACAGTCAATGGCTGTCCGACAATACTGGGAGTTGTTGTTTTTCAACAGCTGGAGGCTCTGCTTTGGAAACAGTGGCGTACCGGACGTTCTTATTGGGGGAGGGGGGCTGTGTAGGGGTATGTGTATATGTAGTGTTTTTAACTTTTTATTTTATTTTGTGTAGGTGTAGTGTAGTGTTTTTAGGGTACAGTCACATGGGCGGGGGATTACAGCGAGTTTCCCGGCGCAAAATTTGCTGTATCTCAAGATGTGAGAAACCCACTGTAAAAGCCTCGCCCATGTGAATGTACCCTGTACATTCACAGGGGGGGGGGGGGGGGGGGGGGTGCACCAGCTGTTGCAAAACCACAACTCCCAGCATGCATGGTCTGTTAGTGCATGCTGGGAGTTATAGTTTTGCAACAGCTGGAGGCACACAGGTTAGGAAACACTGAGTTAGAAACAGACATTGTTTCCCAACCAGTGTGTCTCCAGTTGTTGCAAAACTACAACTCCCAGCATGCCCAGACTGCTGAAGGGCATGCTGGGAGTTGTAGTTCGGCAACATCTGAAGGGCCAAATGTTGCTGAACTAAAACTACCAGCATGCCTGGACAGTCAGTGCATACTGGGAGTTGTAGTTTTGCAACAGCTGGAAGAGCACAGATTGGAGACCATTATACAATGGTCTCCAAACTGGGGCCCTCCAGATGTTGCAAAACTACAACTCCCAGCATGCATGGTCTGTTAGTGCATGCTGGGAGTTATAGTTTTGCAACAGCTGGAGGCACACAGGTTAGGAAACACTGAGTTAGAAACAATGTTTCCCAACCAGTGTGTCTCCAGCTGTTGCAAAACTACAACTCGCAGCATGCCCAGACAGCCAAAGGCTGTCTAGGCATGCTGGGAGTTGTAGTTTTCAGACTCCTAGAAGCAGCAGTGAAGATCTTCACTGCTGCTTCTGAGGACCATATACTTACCTGCCGGTCCCGTCGCTGCTCGTCCACGTGGCCGGTCCTGCCGCTGCTCCTCGGTCCCGCCAGGTAAGGCCGCCGGTCCCCTGATGTTCCCCCCCTATGCCGCAGGTCCCCGTGAGCCCCCGCAGCCATTGTCCCCCGTTCTGCCCGACTTCCAGGGGCGGGCAGTGCGGGGGATCTGAACTTTCACCCCAGATCACTGTGATTGGTCCACAGGGACCAATCACAGTGATCGCTGACCAGGACCATCAATGGATGGGAAGCAGAAGTTGTCCCCTGCTGGAAACAGCGGGACTTCTGCCAGTTAACCCGTGCGATGCTGCGCATCGCCGGGTTAACTGAATGTCATTTATAAACGCCAGGATGCGCGAACGCACTGCACAACCCGGCGTTTATATATGACATTCTGCGGGAAGGGGTTAATGATCACAAAGTAGTCTCTATCTGCAGTCGGCCGGACTTTCACTGTATTTGCTCCGCAACCAGATTCACCCAGTGATGACAAAAAGTTCTGATGCAGTTGAATCCGGTTTGAGTCCTGTAGGTGTGGGTTTAGACTGGTTACTGAGATGTGTTATTGGCTTTGTAGTTTTGAAGCCGTTTTACTAGTTTTTAGCTTAGTCTTGTGTTCTGCCTGAACTTATGGTGGATTTTATCCGATCTTTTTGCTTCGGTTCTTAGGCTGCTGTCACTATCCTAAAATCCTGCTGCTTATTTCCCTAATATATCTGCTTGTTGCTACTTTTCTTTCCTGCCGTTGTATATAGAGCTGGTTCCCTGTATGTTTGTTATATTGCTAAAGGGGTACCCCTGCCCTAAGACATCTTATCCCGCCACTGGGGACCCCCGCAATCTTGCATTTGGCACCCACCTCTTTGAGCTGTGCGCCACGCTGCCAGCTTACTAACTGCCGGGTGCCGACCACGGGTGACGTCACGACACCGCCCCCCGCTATACAAGTCTATGGGAGGGGGCGTCACGCCCCCTCCCATAGACTTGCATAGCGGGGGCGGGACGCGACGTCACATGGGGCGGTGTCGTGATGTCGCGATACTCCAGCCCCGTGGCCATCATGCCTCCTCCCATAGACTTGCATAGCGGGGCCGGGACGCGACGTCACATGGGGCGGTGTCGTGATGTCACGATACTCCACCCCCGTGGCCATCATGCCTCCTCCCATAGACTTGAATAGCGGGGGCGGGACATGATGTCACATGGGGCGGAGTCGTGATGTCACGATACTCCAGCCCCATGGCCGTCATGCCTCCTCCCATAGACTTGCATAACGGGGGCAGGACGTGATGTCACACGGGGCGGAGTCATGATGTCACGATACTCCAGCCCCGTGGCCGTCACGCCCCCTCACATAGACTTGCATAGTGGGGGCGGGACATGATGTCACACCGGGGCGGAGTCGTGATGTCACAATACTCCTACCCCGGGGTTGTCCCGCCCCCTCCGATAGACTTGCTTAGCGGGGGCGGGACGTGACGTCACATGGGGCGGAGTCGTGATGTCACGATACTCCAGCCCCGTGGCCGTCATGCGTCCTCCCATAGACTTGCATAGCGGGGGCAGGATGTGACATCACATGGGGCGGAGTCGTGATGTCACGATACTCCAGCCCCGTGGCCGTCATGCCTCCTCCCATAGACTTGCATAACGGGGGCAGGACGTGACGTCACACGGGGCGGAGTCATGATGTCACGATACTCCAGCCCCGTGGCCGTCACGCCCCCTCACATAGACTTGCATAGTGGGGGCGGGACATGATGTCACACCGGGGCAGAGTCGTGATGTCACAATACTCCGGCCCCGTGGTTGTCCCGCCCCCTCCCATAGACTTGCTTAGCGGGGGCGGGACGTGACGTCACATGGGGCGGAGTCGTGATGTCACGATACTCCAGCCCCGTGGCCGTCATGCCTCCTCCCATAGACTTGCATAACGGGGGCAGGACGTGATGTCACACGGGGCGGAGTCATGATGTCACGATACTCCAGCCCCGTGGCTGTCACGCCCCCTCACATAGACTTGCATAGTGGGGGCGGGACATGATGTCACACCGGGGCAGAGTCGTGATGTCACAATACTCCGGCCCCGTGGTTGTCCCTCCCCCTCCCATAGACTTGCATAGCGGGGGAGGGAAGTGACATCACATGGGGCGGAGTCATAACCCAGCAGTTTGTGAGCTGGCAGTGCGGCATGCAGCTCAAAGAGGTGGGTGCCAAATGCAAGATTGCAGGGGTCTCCAGCAGTGGGACCCCCTTGGTCAGACATCTTATCCCCTATCCTTTGGATAGGGGATAAGATGTCTTAGGGCTGGAGTACCCCTTTAACCCTTTGATTTAGATTACCAACCTGGTCTCCCTGACCATTGTGCAGTTCCATTTATTGTTTTAATTTATCAAACCCCTTACATTATAGTCCAGTAGAGGGACCATCACCCAGTTGTAGAACTTCTCCTTAGGGCGGTTATGCAAGTAGGCAGGGAAAAGGGGTTCTGGGTGAGCTCAGTCTTCCCTGCACTGCAAGTGCACTGCATAGAAACAGAAGCCCCCAGGTTTGTGGTGAAATTATTGATGTCGTTACAAAGTATTATTTCTGGCACAAAAAGAAAGCCCTTATATGGGTCTGTAGGAGGGAAATTGAAAACTTTATGATTTTTAGAAGGTAAGGCAAAAAACAATGCAAGAATAAAAAAATCGGTGGTCCTTAAGGGGTTAAGGTTATATCTTTTAATGACCAACAAAAATAAATCCAACAATGTGATACGATCATCTTCCAATCCTGCTCTGGGTTCTTTTTCCGGCACAGGATGAAAAATATCTGTAGATACTAAACTTGTTTATATTAACACAACCTGCAGTCAGGGACTTAGGCCGTCTCTCTCCTAAATACCAATGACTGATCACCGCTCATACAGGACACACGGGGCCCCTAGAGATCAGACACTCGTTACATCTCCTGATCATTGTTTTAGGGAATAACCTGACTTATAATGTCTCTCTCTTTATACACAGACTCCTATTCATAATATTCCTTCTCCTTGTGGTTGTAATCGGCCTCATTATTGGCCTCTGTGTGCCAGGTAAGTGGTGGATGTATGTACACAGTGACCTCACCAGCAGAATAGTGAGTACAGCTCTGGAGAATAATACAGGATATAACTCAGGATCAGTACAGGATAAGTAATGTAATGTATGTACACAGTGACCTCACCAGCAGAATAGTGAGTACAGCTCTGGAGTATAATACAGGATATAACTCAGGATCAGTACAGGATAAGTAATGTAATGTATGTACACAGTGACCTCACCAGCAGAATAGTGAGTACAGCTCTGGAGTATAATACAGGATATAACTCAGGATCAGTACAGGATAAGTAATGTATGTACACAGTGATCTCACCAGCAGAATAGTGAGTACAGCTCTGGAGTATAATACAGGATATAACTCAGGATCAGTACAGGATAAGTAATGTAATGTATGTACACAGTGATCTCACCAGCAGAATAGTGAGTACAGCTCTGGAGTATAATACAGGGATCAGTACAGGATAAGTAATGTAATGTATGTACACAGTGATCTCACCAGCAGAATAGAGAGTACAGCTCTGGGGTATAATACAGGATATAACTCAGGATCAGTACAGGATAAGTAATGTAATGTATGTACACAGTGACCTCACCAGCAGAATAGTGAGTACAGCTCTGGAGTATAATACAGGATATAACTCAGGATGAGTACAGGATAAGTAATGTAATGTATGTACACAGTGACCTCACCAGCAGAATAGTGAGTACAGCTCTGGAGTATAATACAGGATATAACTCAGGATCAGTACAGGATAAGTAATGTATGTACACAGTGATCTCACCAGCAGAATAGTGAGTACAGCTCTGGAGTATAATACAGGATATAACTCAGGATCAGTACAGGATAAGTAATGTAATGTATGTACACAGTGATCTCACCAGCAGAATAGTGAGTACAGCTCTGGGGTATAATACAGTATATAATCAGGATCAGTACAGGATAAGTAATGTAATGTATGTACACAGTGATCTCACCAGCAGAATAGTGAGTACAGCTCTGGAGAGAGGTTGGGTGTGTCTGAGCTCCTGTTACTTCCAGACTCTTCCAGTGAAGCAGTGATTTCCATCCGCCCCTCCCCAGGTGTGTGGCAGATACCTGGGTAGAGGGTTTTCCTGCTATGGAGCCCCAGGAGGCTTCATCTTGCACGCCCCGTACCCGGCCGGCGGGGGGTGCAAAGGAAAATGTGACGGCCAGCAGCCAGGATGGGGTGAGACGATCCACCAGGGCCCATCGCCATGTGGGGCCCCCTCCCCCATCCCCAGCTGGGAGCTGCAAGGCTTCCAGCAAAAGTTCCTCTGGGAAAAGAAACTCATCCAGGCAGAGGAGTGGAGTGAAGGCTTCTACCTCGAGCTCCTCAGAACCCCAGCAATGGGGGGTCAAGGGGCCAAGGGAATCCCTGGAGACTTTCGGATCTAGAATCCAGGCAAAGATGGCCCAATATGAACGGCTTGGGAAACAGCTTCGTGGTCTTAGAGAAGACATAAAGTTTACAACTTACCAGGCGGATACAGCAGCCAAGGGCAAGAGAGCAGCGTTCACTGCAAAGGTGAGAGCACTAAAGAAAGAGGTGGAGGAGATTGTGCAGCTGAGAGCAGACATTGTGGCTGGAGCCGGCTTCTTCAGTGAGAAGATTCTAAATGAAGAGAGGTTCCCCAAAAAGGGGGTCTCCAGAGGTGCAGAAAAAGAAAGTCACCAAGATGAGAGTGAGGAGGAGGAGGAGATGGAGGAAGGTGAGGAGGGGGATGTGAGTGAGGGGGATATGGACACGGGTTCTGTTTGTACCACCACTGTTACCCCAGACCCCCACTTACCCTCAGTGAGGACTACATAAACCCGGCTCAGGTGGCCTTACCTCCCTCCAGTGAGGATGATGAGGATGGCAGTGACTGTAGTGATTGCAGCGGCTTGGCAGATGGGGGTCTCCTGCAGGCAATTGTTATGCAGGAGTCCCCCACTCGTCTAGAAAATTTTTCTTTGGGGGATGATTTGGGCCCAGAGGAGAAGAAAAAAGCGAAGGGCAAGAAGAGGAAGAAGACACAGGCAGTGAAGTTTGTCTTTGCTCCCTTCCAACAGCCTGGGTCGGCTGAAAAGTCGGTTCAGGGTGCTGGGTCCCCCAATCTGCCAGACCCCATTTCTGTAGTGGAGCGGGGCCAGCATGGGGGATACAGTAGTGCACCCAAAATGGCCGCGGGTGCTATAGAAAAAAAAGGGCACCCTCCTGTGAGGGGGGAGGGTGTCCAGGCACCAGAAAATAGCGGCAGATTTACCAATTTGGGGGGCGGTCCCCCGATTGAAGCTGGCAGTATAGGTCCTGGTGCCGGACCTTGTTGGTTCAGGGGGCGGTCCCCTAGGTTACACAGTTGGTACCAGTTCTGGCGCGTCGGGACTCTCCCCTGTGAAGGGGGAGGTTCTGCGCCCGTCAGCTGCAGTAAGCGGGGCGGGAGTGCATCCGGTGGGACAGCTCCCGCCAAAATCTATGGCGCTGTGCGAGGGGGCGGAGCCTGTGTCCGTGCCCCAGAAGACTGAACGGAGGAGCTGTGCAGCGCTGATCCTTAAGCCAGCAACCCTTGTACACGGAGCTATAGACCAAGCCAGCCCGGCCTCTAATACATCAAGGGACAGTGTAGGCAAGAGTGAAAGTGAGGGAAAAAATGTGACTAAAAATGGTGCAGAATTTGAGTTATAGTGTGCATGGGAGGAGTTGTGGTAGCAGTGTGGATGAGGGAGGAACTTGTGGGGTGCAAGAGAAGGGTGCAAGTGGAGTGCACGAGAGGGGTGCAAGAGAGGGGTGGTAGTGGAGCGCAAGAGAGGGGTGCAAGTGGAGCGCAAGAAAGGGGTGGTAGTGGAGCGCAAGAAAGGGGTGGTAGTGGAGCGCAAGAAAGGGGTGGTAGTGGAGCGCAAGAGAGGGGTGGTAGTGGAATGCCAGAGAGAGGATTGGTGGCAGACACCTCTGTTAAGAATAAGGGTGCTGGTTTGGGGTCTGGATCAGGTTCTGGTTCGACTGCCCCCCCGGTAGTGGCTGCTTCTCCCAGAAGCTATGCCAGCGTCACTGCCGGGGGATCCCCATCTCCGTCTGGCTCTGGGGGTCACTTACAACAGCGCCTCCTGGAGGCTCTACGTAGGGGAGACAGGTCAATCCATGTAGAGGGGAGGGGTGAGGTTGACCTGTCTTTTTGGATAGAAAGACATGGCTTAGGCGCATTCCGAGAACATAATGGCGAGGTGTTCTGGTCCCTCCCGACATCCGGGCAGGAAAGTGGCCGTAGGAATGTGGTCCGTTTAGTGTGGAGGGGCGAAGATGTGTGTCCGCCTCGGGGTAAGGTGGTTGAGCTCCTCCTCCAAATGGAATTCAGGGCAAGTGACATCTTTGCCCTGATCCACCCCTACGCAACTTCTGAGTTTGACATCAGCTTTGTTCGGCCGGAGGGTCTTGAACTTTTCTGGTCGAACTATGAGGTGCTGAAAAGCGAGCCCGGCTGGCGGGATTTTGCCGTAAAGGCGATATCCCGTCAGAATTTGACCAAGAAAGTGACCGTTTTGACACGTAACGAGTCACTATCTTGCTATGACATCATGACCTGGCTCAGCCGATATGGTGATGTGACGGACATGCCAAAAAAGAACTATGACGAACATGGGATCTGGTCTGGGGCCTGGATATTTTCCGTCAAACTGAAGCGTTCGGGGAGCACTGTTGCCCACATCCCATCAGCTGCTTTTCTTGGGAGAGACAGAATCCAAATTTTCTACCAGGGGCAGCCCAAGGTCTGTCACAGATGTGGCAGCCCCACCCACTTTAGCGCAGCCTGTACTGTGCAGGTCTGTGCTCTGTGTGGTGGGGTAGGTCATCTTGCCGCATCCTGTAGGCAGATCAGGTGTCATCTGTGTGGTGTCTTAGGACACCCTTTCAGCCGTTGTCCTAGCGCCTTTGCCCGTGCGACGGTCACCTTGGCTGGAGACAGCAGTAATGTTGCCTCAGCTGGGGAGGGCACGAGTGCGGGTGAAGGTGCAACAGGGTCAGTGAAGAGGAAAAGTCCCGCCAAGCTGAGGCGGGAGGCTAATCGCAGAAGGAGCAGGGAACTGGAGAGTTCCCATGTGGCAGGGGTAGCTTCTGGCCCTGCTCCAGAGGTTAGTCCTGAAACTGCTGAGGCCCTGGAGGAGAATGTGCTGGATGAGGAAATGGGGAGAATCTGTAAAGAAGAGGGCAGCAAGGCCGATCTTTCCGATTCCTCCCACTATGAAAGTGTGGATGAGGAGGGTGAAGAGAGGCCAAAATAGAAGGGCAGTAAAGGGAGAAAGAAGAGGTCAGAGCCCTCTAGTCCCCGTGCTACGGACCAGGTCCCAAGCGGAAGCTTACCTGCCCCCCCTCTGATTGATCTGTCTAACCGGTACTCTGTCCTTGAAGACATCTCCTCCCCCTCCATGGAGGGGGGGGGATCAAGGATGGGGTGCCTGAAGTGGGGGAGCCTCCAGGGGGAACTGGGCCCTGTCCACATGGGGCAATTTCCTCAGGGGATGGGGCCAAACCAGAGCCAGGCGGAGATGGCGATTTAAAAATGGACCAGTCTGAGTCCAAAAAAAGGTTTAAAGAGAAAGAAGCCTCCTCTTCCGGGGATGAGGGGGTAAAGAAAAAACAGAAATGAGGGGGTTAGGGCTATCTAACTCAATCACCCATGATGGCGGCACTCACCCCATTGACGCTGGCATCTATTAACTGTGCCAGCATAAAGTCTGATACGGCTAGATTCGCAGCCTTTGATTTTCTCGGCCGTGTTGAAGCCGATATTTTGTATCTGCAGGAGACCAGGTTGTCAGATCTTGCCTCTCTGGTAAAAGCCAGGAGAGAGTGGAGGCGTAGCCCCTCCCACTGGTCTCTTGCGGCTGAGCCGTATAGTGGGGTGGCGGTCCATTTTACCGCTCCTGTTGAATGCAGACGGGTTATTGAGTTAGAAATGGGGAGGTGCCTGATCTTAGATGTCCTCATGAAGGGGCAAGAGCTCCGGCTCATTAACATCTACGCCCCACAAACCAAGTGGGGACGAAAAGATCTCTTTATGAGGATTAAGCCCTTTCTTTTTACAAGCCGACAGGTGATCTTTGGAGGGGATTTCAATACTGTCACGAGATCCCAAGATAGGAGAGGCTCCAATGATCGGCTGGCTTATGATAGCATAGCTCTCAATAGTATAGTTAGGGAAGCTCGCCTAGAGGACGCCCACATCCGGAGCCCCTCAGGCCACGCGGGTTTCACCTATCATCGAGGTAGCTGCAGGTCTAGAATAGACAGGTTTTATTTGAAGGAGGAAGCTGTCTCTTCTGCAGTGTCCGTGGTTGAGGTGGAGTTCTCCGATCACTGTATGATTTTGTTTTCCCTGAATGTTTCAGAGACCCCTCGGATGGGTAAAGGTTATTGGAAGCTGAATTCGTCCCTCCTGGAGGAAGCGGAGGTAAGACAGTCCTTTGAGGATTTTCTTCAGAGTCAGGTACCTTTACTGGGCCTATGTAGTAGTAAGTCAGAGTGGTGGGAGATGTTCAAGAAGCGGGTTGCGGGTTTCTTCCGCCAGCTCTCGAGCCTCAGGTCCCTGAATAGGTACCGCCTGTATCAGGGTCTGAGGAGGAAACTCGAGCTTCTCGTCTCGACTGGAGGTAGCCGAGAGGATATCTCCAGAGTGAAGTCCTTGCTGATGAGGTGTCAGTACGATAGGCACGCATCTTTGGTTTTTGAGAGGGATTTCGGGAAGTACCGCTCGCCCGACCCTTACAGAACCTGTAAGATGTCAGTGATTAGTAAAGTCATTTCAGGACTGATTGATAGTACGGGATCTCTGAATCGGTCCAGATCAGGGATCTTGGAGGTCGTCAGATCCTTCTACTCGCACCTCTTGGGAAGGAAGGATCTAGATCGAGACGGGATGTCGGCTTTCCTGGCTGAAACCATTCCTGAGCCAGGGGTAGACCCCTCTCTTCATGTTTTGGCAGAAAAAATCAGGGAAGAGGAAGTGAGACTGGCGATCGAGGGGCTCGCCCCCAAGAAGTCACCAGGTCCGGATGGATTAACATCCGAGTGGTACAAGACCTTTAAGGAGTCTTTAGCTCCCCTCTTGACTGAGGTATTCAATGAGTGTCTCTCCTCGGGCACTCTGCCGAAGTCAATGAGGAGGTCAGCCCTGATTCTTCTCTCAAAGGGTAAAGATCCCAGCCGTATTGAGAATTGGAGGCCCATAGCTCTTCTCAATACGGACAGGAAGCTTCTGGCCAAGATACTGTTTAATTGGCTGGTGAAGTTTGCACCCCGGCTCCTTTCGGGGGCCCAGCACTGCTCTGTTCCAGGCCGAAGCACCTTAAGTGCTGTTCTCGGTGTCCGGGAGGCAGTGGAGCGGAGTAGTGCAGGTCTCTGGAAGGGGTACTTGCTGTCCCTGGATCAGGCCAAAGCATTTGATCGGGTGAACCATGAGTACCTCTGGTCCGTCCTCCTGAGATATGGCTTACCGTGTGCTTTTATTAATTGGCTTAAGACCTTATATGCAGGGGCAGAGAGTTTCCCGCTGGTGAACGGTTGGTCTGGCCGCTCTTTTGAGGTGGGGTCCGGAGTCCGACAGGGTTGTCCTTTGAGCCCGCTTTTATACGTGTTCGCAATCGATCCCTTCGTCCGGAGGGTAGATTGTGGGCCGTTGGCGGGAGTCGGGATGAGTCTGGCAGAGCTGGATGTCGCCCAGAGAGTGGTGGCGTACGCTGATGATGTCACCATTTTCGTGTCCTCGAGAGAGGAGGTCGATGTGGTGATGTCGGAGGTGAAACGCTACTCGGAGGCATCCGGGTCTAAGATCAACCGGGATAAGTGTGAAAGTCTCTGGCTGGGAGGGGGAGATCCCACTTTTGATCTCCCGGACACCCTCCCAGGGCCCCAAGACTCAGCAAAAATTCTGGGCATCACATTCGGCCAGGATGATTACCCCACCAAAAACTGGGACGGTAAGCTACAGGATGCCACTCATAGGGTGGATCAGTGGAAGGGTTGGTCTATGACCCTCAGGGAAAGGGTACACCTGATCAAATCGTACCTGCTCCCCTTGTTTATCTATCTGGGCAGCGTATGTATCTTGCCAGATGCCTACTACACTAGGATCTACAGCCTGTTTTTCCAACTGTTATGGGGGAACAGGATGAACCTAGTCAAGAGAGAGGTTACGTACCGCACGAGGAGACTAGGGGGTTTATCTATGGTAAACCCTGTGGTGTTCTTAACAAACACCTTCTTGAAAGCCAACATTGCAAACCTCTGGAAAGAGAGGGCTCCTCCGTGGGTACTCTCCTGCAGGGAATGGTTTCGGCCTTTCTTCCAGGAATGGGAGACAGGAGGGCAAGTGAAGGACCTCCGTACGCCCCATGGGCATCTTCCGGCTTACGCTACCCCGACTCTGAAGGCGATACGCCGGTGGGGTCTGGGAGTGTGGGAGATCAGGACCCAGTCAAGGCAGTTCCTTGACAAACGGGTTCTGTTGACCCACTTCCAGAAGCCTCTGGCGCTCAGGGACTGCCCAGGTCGGGATCTGAGGGTGGGGTTGTATCTCTTAAATATGAAAAGGATCCCCCAGAAGTTTTGGGACTTGGCCTGGCGCTGCTTTCAGGGGAAGCTATATGTGAGGGACAATTTGAAGTGCAGGAGATCTGATGACCGGGGATGTCCCCGAGAAGAGTGCGGGGACATGCTGGAAAGCATGGACCATTTCCTGCTTCATTGTCCCTTTAATATAAGGGTCTACAACCGGGTGGGCGCTTCCATTGGCTGGAGTCAACTTGCCGGCCTCACCTATCCAGAGTGGGCTTATGGGGCATTCAGGAACCTGGGTGGCCGAGATCGGGGCACTTTGTTTTTAGTCAGCTTAGTGGTTAGGTACTACACGTGGAATGCACGGTGTTTAGTGTCTAATCAGCGCAAAGTCCTCTCCGAGGTGGAGGTCTGTAGGAACATCACCGGTGACCTCGGGAAGATCAGGTCTTTGGAGTATGGCAGTCTTGGTACCAGTAGGGCTTCTCTCCTATGGAGAGGGTTTTCTTTTGATGTGCCCTAGGTACTAGACCTTTTGGGTAGAGTACCCTTGTTTTTGTTAGGGACAGTGATGCAGGGACAGGGTTAGGGTGATAGTAGGGTCAGTTTATCTTTAGGGATAATGGTAGGGTGAGAGGTAGGGTGCAGTTAGGGAAAGAATATACATTTTGTATGTATCAGGATTGCCATCCTTCTTCCTGGTGGTGGGCTAATGCATGTGCACCATAGCTTTTTGTTTTGTTTTCAGATGCTATGGTTATGAAGGGCTTACAGGCACCGAACTTGGGCCTAAAGTGGGTTGTATTGTTTGCTTATGTATGTTAAAGCTGGTTATGGTTAAGTTGGTTGGGAGGAGTTCTAGGTTGGGAGGGTATATTTGTGGGTGGTGGTGGTCTTTTCTTTTGGTGGACCTGGCATGGGTCAGTTGTGTACTGGACATTGAGGACTATGAACTGTATGGAAAAAACTCTGACCCATGTACAGGAGGGCGGGTGGTGTGGGTGAAGGGTCAGTTTAGTGTAGAATGTTCTTTTATATTTGTAGGTGTGTTTTCTATTTATTTATAGGTGTATATAGTTTGTGTATAGTATTGTACATAGTAGTGTATATAGTTAGTTATGTATATAGTATGTATAATGTATGTTATATTATTATTTAAAAAAAAAATTTATTTAATTTTTTTTTATTTATTTATTTATTTTTTTATATATTTTTTTTCAAGTATATAGTATTTATAGTAGAGATAGACATGGCAGTCGAACCAGTTTTGTTTTTGTAGTAATGTCTCTTTAGTATCCCGTTGTGGATTTATTTTCTTTGGTTTATATATGTAGTATGTAGTAAAGATGTGTGTAAGCATGTGTGTATTGTGTTTTCTGAGATATTTTCCCGAGTTTGGGTATTTTGAGTTGAATTTAATTTATTTATTTATTTATTTTTGGTTTCTTGGTTAAATGTAGTTAATATATGGATATATATGTGTGCATGTGTGAGTTTGGTATAGTGTTATTATTATTATTATTAATATTATTATTTAAAAAAAAAAAACATGGTGTGCAGTGTGAGTGCTTGTTGTGTTTTCTATGTATGATTTTTCCCGAGTTTGGGTGTTTTGAGTTAAAGCGAAATAGTGCTATATTTATGTTTCTTATGAGTGTGTTGTTTGGCTATGAAAGGTGTAGTTATAATATTTCTAGTTCTAGTAGGAAAGCTGGGCTGGCCGGTTAGGCAGGATTTTTGTTCTTTTATTTAAATGTAAAGTTTGGGTTTATGTTATTTCATGTTGTTGTTTTCCGTTATGGCAAAGTTGTGCTGGTTTATGTTTTGTTATGATTTATATTTTTCTAATAAAAGATTTACAGGATATAACTCAGGATCAGTACAGGATAAGTAATGTAATGTATGTACACAGTGATCTCATCAGCAGAATAGTGAGTACAGATCTGGGGTATAATACAGGATATAACTCAGGATCAGTACAGAATAAGTAATGTAATGTATGTACACAGTGACCTCACCAGCAGAATAGTGAGTACAGCTCTGGAGTATAATACAGGATATAACTCAGGATCAGTACAGGATAAGTAATGTATGTACATAGTGACCTCACCAGCAGAATAGTGAGTACAGCTCTGGAGTATAATACAGGATATAACTCAGGATCAGTACAGGATAAGTAATGTAATGTATGTACACAGTGACCTCACCAGCAGAATAGTGAGTACAGCTCTGGGGTATAATACAGGATATAACTCAGGATCAGTACAGGATAAGTAATGTAATGTATGTACACAGTGACCTCACCAGCAGAATAGTGAGTACAGCTCTGGAGTATAATACAGGATATAACTCAGGATCAGTACAGGATAAGTAATGTAATGTATGTACACAGTGACCTCACCAGCAGAATAGTGAGTACAGCTCTGGAGTATAATACAGGATATAACTCAGAATCAGTACAGGATAAGTAATGTAATGTATGTACACAGTGACCTCACCAGCAGAATAGTGAGTACAGCTCTGGAGTATAATACAGGATATAACTCAGGATCAGTACAGGATAAGTAATGTAATGTATGTACACAGTGACCTCACCAGCTGAATAGTGAGTACAGCTCTGGAGCATAATACAGGATATAACTCAGGATCAGTACAGGATAAGTAATGTAATGTATGTACACAGTGACCTCACCAGCAGAATAGTGAGTACAGCTCTGGGGTATAATACAGGATATAACTCAGGATCAGTACAGGATAAGTAATGTAATGTATGTACACAGTGACCTCACCAGCAGAATAGTGAGTACAGCTCTGGAGTATAATACAGGATATAACTCAGGATCAGTACAGGATAAGTAATGTAATGTATGTACACAGTGACCTCACCAGCAGAATAGTGAGTACAGCTCTGGAGTATAATACAGGATATAACTCAGAATCAGTACAGGATAAGTAATGTAATGTATGTACACAGTGACCTGACCAGCAGAATAGTGAGTACAGCTCTGGAGTATAATACAGGATATAACTCAGGATCAGTACAGGATAAGTAATGTAATGTATGTACACAGTGACCTCACCAGCTGAATAGTGAGTACAGCTCTGGAGCATAATACAGGATATAACTCAGGATCAGTACAGGATAAGTAATGTACTGTATGTACACAGTGACCTAACCAGCAGAATAGTGAGTGCAGCTCTGGGGTATAATACCGGATATAACTCAGGATCAGTACAGGATAAGTAATGTATGTACACAGTGACATCACCAGCAGAATAGTGAGTACAGCTCTGGAGTATAATACAGGATATAACTCAGGATCAGTACAGGATAAGTAATGTAATGTATGTACACAGTGACCTCACCAGCAGAATAGTGAGTACAGCTCTGGAGTATAATACAGGATATAACTCAGGATCAGTACAGGATAAGTAATGTAATGTATGTACACAGTGACCCCACCAGCAGAATAGTGAGTACAGCTCTGGAGTATAATACAGGATATAAATCGGGATTTTCCTAGCTATCGTGACGGAAAATATAAGTTATATGAAGACAGGAGGCGAGTATCTTGCATTAAATCTTTCTTTTTAATGCCCATAGCAGAAAACTACAACATTTTATATACTTAATATAGAAAAATATTTCATTAAACTACAATTCCCAGCAGCCCCTGGATCCTCCCTCCCATGGGTCGTCGACCCTATATAAGGGGCTGTCTGGATCTCTTTCTTTCGTGCGAACTTCGGAACAGCGCACAGCATCACAACACAGCGAAGCACTCCAACGGCAATCGAAACTCCGTGTCCGGAAACCGAATGTCAGGGCCAACCGGGCCTCGACCAACTGTGTTCTAACTGGAACAGAAAACAGAACGGCTGTCACTCAGGAACTCTTCAGTTTCATCCCCGAAAACGGAAGTTCCGCTCCTCAATAACCTGAAATGAGAGAAAACACCATAACAGGGATGGGCAAGGAGGGAAGATACTCGCCTCCTGTCTTCATATAACTTATATTTTCCCTCACGATTAGTGTTGCTCGCGAATATTCGCAATTCGAATTTTATTCGCGAATATCGCATATTCGCGAATTCTCGAATATTCGCGAATATAGCGCTATATATTCGTAATTACGAATATTCGTTTATTTTATTTTATTTTTTTTCACAGTACACATCACAGTGATCATCCCTCTCTGCTTCCAGCTTGTGTGGTGTAAAGAAGGCTCTAATACTACTGTGTGAGACCGGTGTGCGAATTTTCACATATGCGAAAATTTACATATGCGAATTTCCGCATATGCGAAATTTCGCATATGTTAATTTTCGCACAACGCGAATATTCGCATATGCGAAAATACAACGAGGATATTACGAATATGCGAATATTCGCGAATATGACGAATATTCGTCCATATATTCGCGAATATTCGCGAATTCGAATATGGCCTATGCCGCTCAACACTAGTCACGATAGCTAGGAAAATCTCGATTTATATATCAGACAGGAGGCTCATATCTTGCAAATTTAAAGCTAAATAAGGTGATCATGAATACAAAGAGTAGACACGTCAGAGGACAGACACAGACACATGTTCTTGAGGTCTAAAATAGAACTGCCTAAAAGTCGACTCGGACGACCAATTAGCGGGCAATAGAAGGTCCGAGAGCGAGCCTCCTGAAGTGACCACTTTAGTGGCCATAGCCCCTCTAGAAGAGTGGGCACCAAAAAGAGAAATATCAATTCCAGCCATTTCCATGGCTGATCTCACCCACCTGGCCAAAGTAGCCGAGGATACCGGAAGGTGAGGCTTGACATAGGAAATCAATAATTGAGTATGACTAACGGATCGCAACACTGCAGTCCGCGACTCGTACATTTGCAGACATCGCACCACACACAGTCGTGGGTGATCAGGAAAAAAGGGGTAGAAGACTGACTGAAGTCTCGTCTTAGTTCTACGGACCACAGGGAACCGTACCCCTTCTGGTGAAAACTGGCGCCGAGATACGTCCAAAGCTTTTACATCTGACACCCTTTTTATGGACACCAAACACAAAAGGGTTGTGAGCTTTAGAGATAAGTTCTTCAGAGAGAGGACGTCATTGTCCTCCCAGGAGGAAAAAAGTTCCAACACTCGGGAGACATCCCAAGTCGATTGGTACCTAGGACGGGGAGGACGCTTGAATTTCACTCCCCGTAAAAGCCTACATACCAAAGGATGTTTACCTACTGGTAACGCGTCCAACGGACAATGATATGCCGATATGACAGATCGATAAACGTTTAGCGAACTATAAGACTTGCCAGCCTCAAAAGAGTCTGCAAGATAGTTCACTACGACTGATACAGGTGCTTGAACGGCATCAATTTGCCGTTGATCACACCAACGAACCCACAGGGCCCAGGCAGATCTATATGCCGATCTAGTCCCTGAGGCCCAGGCCAAGGCGAGGAGGTCATTACCGACGTCTGCGACCCTGAAACCAACCACGCTCGGAGTGGAAGGCTGTCTTCCAATATCAGAGGGTGATAACCCTTGATCGGGTTCGTGAGAAGTTGAGGCGAATGAGGAATCAACCGAGAGTAGTCGGTTGACATCCCCAGCAACAGAGGAAACCACGGCTGCGTTGGCCACCAAGGGGTGATCAGTAGTGTTGCTCGCGAATATTCGCAATTCGAATTTTATTCGCGAATATCGCATATTCGCGAATTCGCTAATATTCGCGAATATAGCGCTATATATTCGTAATTACGAATATTCGTTTTTTATTTTTATTTTTTTTTCACAGTACACATCACAGTGATCATCCCTCTCTGCTTCCAGCTTGTGTGGTGTAAAGAAGGCTCTAATACTACTGTGTGAGACCGGTGTGCGAATGTTCGCATATACGAAAATTTGCATATGCTAATATTTGCATATGCGAATTTTCACATATGTTAATTTTCGCACACGCGAATATTCACATATGCGAAAATACAACGAGAATATTACGAATATGCGAATATTCGCGAATATGACGAATATTCGTCCATATATTCGCGAATATTCGCGAATTCGAATATGGCCTATGCCGCTCAACACTAGTGATCAGCACTACCGTCGCCCTCTGATTCGCTACTTGGAGAATTACTCTGGTAATCAGATTGAACGGAGGAAACACATAATGCGTCCCCTGCGACCATATCTGTCGGAATGCGTCCACTGCTGACGCCTCCGGATCCGGCCTCCAGCTGTAAAAGCGGGGTAATTGCTGGTTGAGACGAGAGGCGAAGAGGTCCGTATGTAACGGACCCCAAAGGTCCTTCAAGGCCAAAAATATCGACCGGTCCAGCGTCCAATCGCTGGAATCCGACAGGTAACGAGAATTCCAATCTGCCACCGTATTGGATACCCCAGGAAGATATTCTGCAACCGGAATGATATTCCGGGACAGACAAAAATGCCAGAAAGCGGACGCAGTGTCCGCTAGCACTCTGGACCTCGTGCCCCCCAAGCGGTTGACATATTGAACCGCTGCCACGTTGTCCATACGTAAAAGCACACACCTGTTGGATGTGTGGGGCAGAAAACTCCTGACAGCAAAGAATGCTGCCAACAGCTCTAAAGCATTGATGTGGAGGAGAGATTCCTCTGCGGACCATCTCCCTCCGGTGGTGTCTCGCCCGCAGCGAGCACGCCACCCTTGGCGGCTCGCATCGGACTCGATGATAATGTCCGGGAAGGAATTGAAAATAGTTCTGCCGTTCCATTCGACGGCATGATGAAGCCACCACTGCAACTCCTCTACCGACTCCGGACAGAGGGAGACCTCGTCCGCATAACGGAGACCCTGGCGTAGGTGGAGAGCTTTGAGTCTCTGAAGGGCCCGATAATGCAGCAGGGCTGGAAAAATCGCTTGAATAGAGGCCGACAACAGGCCGACTATGCGTGCGATCATCCGTAGGGATATACGACCCTTGCGCAGTATCCCCCTGATTTCCTTGCGAATCAGAGCCAATTTGGATCTTGGTAGCAATAGGATGGACCGACTGGTATCCACCAGAAAACCTAGGAATTCCATCTGCCTCGAGGGATTCAGCACCGATTTCTCGTAATTGATGAGGAAACCTAGTTCCGTAATCAGCGAAACCGCCCATTGGCTGTGTAGTAAGGCTTGCGACCTGGAACGTGCCATGATAAGCAGGTCGTCCAGGCATATGATTAGTCGTACCCCCCTGCTCCGAAGAGCAGCCACTACTGGTTTGAGCAACTTGGTGAAACACCAAGGGGCAGATGACAATCCGAACGGCAGGCAGGAGAACTGCCACATTCGGTTTCTCCATAGAAACCTTAGGAAAGGTTGGGAAGCGTTGTATATGGGGACGGTAAGATACGCGTCCTTCAAATCGATTTTCACTAGCCAATCCCCTGGCCAGAGAAGATCGCACAACAGATGGATTCCCTCCATCTTGAAGTGGCGGTAAGCCACATGTTGGTTGAGGTCCCTCAGGTTTATCACCTGGCGATAACCGCCATCTTTCTTCCTTACCAAGAAGATATTGCTGACAAACCCGGGCGATAGGGAATCTACTTCCTGCACCGCTTGTTTGGCCAAGAGCTCTTGAAGTTCGATGTCTATGAGCTCTACATTCTGAGCAGAAAACCGAATGGGTTGGGGTATAACATTTATTTCGGGAAGAGAATGGAACTCTATTTGGTAGCCGGCTACCATATTGAGGTTCCACACGTCTACCGTAATCGTGGACCAGACGTGGGAAAAATGCATCAGCCTGCCCCCCCACCAACGTGTGTGGAATCGCAAGTGGTAAAGAATATAAGAAAGAAATATAAGAATAAAAGAGAATAAAACAGACAAGAGGGGTGTATAGTAGTAACTATAGGACCCCAAAATCACTGAAAGCAACACACACAATTCCCATATACTTATCTGCCATGAGCAGAAAGAAAGAGGAGGAAGAGATCCAGACAGCCCCTTATATAGGGTCGACGACCCATGGGAGGGAGGATCCAGGAGCTGCTGGGAATTGTAGTTTAATGAAATATTTTTCTATATTAATTATATAAAATGTTGTAGTTTTCTGCTATGGGCATTAAAAAGAAAGATTTAATGCAAGATACTCGCCTCCTGTCTGATATATAACTCAGGATCAGTACAGGATAAGTAATGTTGAATGTTTCAGAGACCCCCCGGATGGGTAAAGGTTATTGGAAGCTGAATTCGTCCCTCCTGGAGGAAGCGGAGATAAGACAGTCCTTTGAGGATTTTCTTCAGAGTCAGGTACCTTTACTGGACCTTTGTAGTAGTAAGTCAGAGTTGTGGAAGAAGTTCAAGAAGCGGGTTGCGGGGTTCTTCCGCCAGCTCTCGAGCCTCAGGTCCCTGAACAGGTACCGCCTGTATCAGGGTCTGAGGAGGAAACTCGAGCTCCTTGTCTCGACTAGTGTTGCTCGCGAATATTCGCAATTCGAATATTATTCGCGAATATCGCATATTCGCGAATTTCGCGAATATAGCGCTATATATTCGTAATTACGAATATTCATTTTTTTTTTTTTTTTTTTTTTCTTTTCTTCACAGTACACATCACAGTGATCATCCCTCTCTGCTTCCAGCTTGTGTGGTGTAAAGAAGGCTCTAATACTACTGTACGAGACTGGCGTGCAAAATTTCGCATATGCGAAAATTAGCATATGCTAATTTTCGCATATGCGAATTTACGCGCGTGTTAATTTTGTATATGCCAATATTCACTTCTGTTAATTTTCGCATACGCGAACTTTCGCATATGCGAAAATAAAACGAGAATATAACGAATATGCGAATATTCGCGAATATATGACGAATATTCGTCCATATATTCGCGAATATTCGCGAATTCGAATATGGCCTATGCCGCTCAACACTAGTCTCGACTGGAGGTAGCCGAGAGGATATCTCCAGAGTGAAATCCTTGCTGATGAGGTGTCAGTACGATAGGCACGCATCTTTGGTTTTTGAGAGGGATTTCGGGAAATACCGCTCGCCCGACCCTTACAGAAACTGTAAGATGTCAGTGAGTAGTAAAGTAATTTCAGGACTGATCGATAGTACAGGATCTCTGAATCGGTCCAGATCAGGGATCCTGGAGATCGTCAGATCCTTCTACTCGCACCTCTTGGGAAGGATCTACAGGCTGCGCCATTTATACGGATACACCTTAATAAAATGGGAATGGTTGGTGATATTATCTTCCTGTTTGTGGCACATTAGTATATGTGAGGGGGGAAACATTTCAAGATGGGCGGTGACCATGACGGCCATTTTGAATCCAACTTTAGTTTTTTCAATAGGAAGAGGTTCATGTGACACATCAAACTTATTGGGAATTTCACAAGAAAAACAATGATGTGTTCGGTTTTAACGTAACTTTATTCTTTCATGAGTTATTTACAAGTTTCTGACCACTTATAAAATGTGTTCAATGTGCTGCCCATTGTGTTGGATTGTCAATGCAACCCTCTTCTCTATATACTGCTATATACTACTATATACACCGCAGGAGAAATGCTAGCACAGGCTTCCAGTATCCGTATACACTGCTATATACTACTATATACACCGCAGGAGAAATGCTAGCACAGGCTTCCAGTATCCGTATACACTGCTCTATACTACTATATACACCGCAGGAGAAATGCTAGCACAGGCTTCCAGTATCCGTATACACTGCTCTATACTACTATATACACCGCAGAAGAAATGCTAGCACAGGCCTCCAGTATCCGTATACACTGCTATATACTACTATATACACCGCAGGAGAAATGCTAGCACAGGCTTCCAGTATCCGTATACACTGCTATATACTACTATATACACCGCAGGAGAAATGCTAGCACAGGCTTCCAGTATCCGTATACACTGCTATATACTACTATATACACTGCAGGAAAAATGCTAGCACAGGCTTCCAGTATCCGTATACACTGCTATATACTACTATATACACCGCAGGAGAAATGCTAGCACAGGCTTCCAGTATCAGTATACACTGCTATATACTACTATATACACCGCAGGAGAAATGCTAGCACAGGCTTCCAGTACCCGTATACACTGCTATATACTACTATATACACAGAAGGAGAAATACTAGCACAGGCTCCAGTATACACTGCTAAATACTACTATATACACAGCAGGAGAAATACTAGCACAGGCTTCCAGTATCCGTATACACTGCTATATACTACTATATACACCGCAGGAGAAATGCTAGCACAGGCTTCCAGTACCCGTATACACTGCTATATACTACTATATACACAGCAGGAGAAATACTAGCACAGGCTTCCAGTATCCGTATACACTGCTCTATACTACTATATACACCGCAGGAGAAATGCCAGCACAGGCTTCCAGTATCCGTATACACTGCTATATACTACTATATACACCGCAGGAGAAATGCCAGCACAGGCTTCCAGTATCCGTATACACTGCTATATACTACTATATACACCGCAGGAGAAATGCCAGCACAGGCTTCCACTATCCGTATACACTGCTATATACTACTATATACACCGCAGGAGAAATGCCAGCACAGGCTTCCAGTATCCGTATACACTGCTATATTCTACTATATACACCGCAGGAGAAATAACAGCACAGGCTTCCGGTATCCGTATACACTGCTATATACTATTATATACACCGCAGGAGAAATGCTAGCACAGGCTTCCAGTATCCGTATACACTGCTATATACTACTATATACACCGCAGGAGAAATGCTAGCACAGGCTTCCAGTATCCGTATACACTGCTATATACTACTATATACACCGCAGGAGAAATGCCAGCACAGGCTTCCATATCCGTATACACTGCTATATACTACTATATACACTGCAGGAGGAATGCCAGCACAGGCTTCAGTATCCGTATACACTGCTATATACTACTATATACACCGCAGGAGAAATGCTAGCACAGGCTTCCAGTATCCGTATACACTGCTATATACTACTATATACACCGCAGGAGGAATGCCAGCACAGGCTTCAGTATCCGTATACACTGCTATATACTACTATATACACCGAAGGAGGAATGCCAGCACAGGCTTCCAGTATCTGTATACACTGCTATATACTACTATATACACCGCAGGAGAAATGCCAGCACAGGCTTCCAGTATCTGTATACACTGCAATATACTACTATATACACAGCAGGAGAAATGCTAGCATAGGCTTCCAGTATCCATATACACTGCTATATACTACTATATACACCGCAGGAGAAATGCTAGCAAGGCTTCCAGTATCCGTATACACTGCTATATACTACGATATACACCGCAGGAGAAATGCCAGCACAGGCTTCCAGCATCTGTATACACTGCTATATACTACTATATACACCGCAGGAGAAATGCTAGCACAGGCTTCCAGTATCCGTCTACACTGCTATATACTACTATATACACCGCAGGAGAAATGCTAGCACAGGCTTCCAGTATACACTGCTATATACTACTATATACACCCCAGGAGAAATGCTAGCACAGGCTTCCATTATCCATATACACTGCTATATACTACTATATACACCGCAGGAGAAATGCTAGCACAGGCTTCCAGTATCCACATACACTGCTATATACTACTATATACACCGCAGGAGAAATGCTAGCACAGGCTTCCAGTATCTGTATACAACGTTATATACTACTATATACACCGCAGGAGAAATGCTAGCACAGGCTTCCAGTATCCATATACACTGCTATATACTACTATATACACCGCAGGAGAAATGCTAGCACAGGCTTCCAGTATCTGTATACACTACTATATACATCGCAGGAGAAATGCTAGCACAGGCTTCCAGTATCCGTATACACTGCTATATACTACTATATACACCACAGGAGAAATGCTAGCACAGGCTTCCAGTATCTGTATACACTGCTATATACTACTATATACACCGCAGTAGAAATGCTTGCACAGGCTTCCAGTATCTGTATACAATGCTATATACTACTATATACACCGCAGGAGAAATGCTTGCAGAGGCTTCCAGTATATGTATACACTGCTATATATTACTATATACACCGCAGGAGAAATGCTAGCACAGGCTTCCAGTATCTGTATACACTGCTATATACTACTATATACACTGCAGGAGAAATGCTAGCACAGGCTTCTAGTATCTGTATACACTGCTATATACTACTATATACATCGCAGGAGAAATGCCAGCACAGGCTTCCAGTATCCGTATACACTGCTATATACTACTATTCACACCGCAGGAGAAATGCCAGCACAGGCTTCCACTATCCGTATACACTGCTATATACTACTATATACACCGCAGGAGAAATGCCAGCACAGGCTTCCAGTATCCGTATACACTGCTATATTCTACTATATACACCGCAGGAGAAATAACAGCACAGGCTTCCGGTATCCGTATACACTGCTATATACTATTATATACACCGCAGGAGAAATGCTAGCACAGGCTTCCAGTATCCGTATACACTGCTATATACTACTATATACACCGCAGGAGAAATGCTAGCACAGGCTTCCAGTATCCGTATACACTGCTATATACTACTATATACACCGCAGGAGAAATGCCAGCACAGGCTTCCATATCCGTATACACTGCTATATACTACTATATACACTGCAGGAGGAATGCCAGCACAGGCTTCAGTATCCGTATACACTGCTATATACTACTATATACACCGCAGGAGAAATGCTAGCACAGGCTTCCAGTATCCGTATACACTGCTATATACTACTATATACACCGCAGGAGGAATGCCAGCACAGGCTTCAGTATCCGTATACACTGCTATATACTACTATATACACCGAAGGAGGAATGCCAGCACAGGCTTCCAGTATCTGTATACACTGCTATATACTACTATATACACCGCAGGAGAAATGCCAGCACAGGCTTCCAGTATCTGTATACACTGCAATATACTACTATATACACAGCAGGAGAAATGCTAGCATAGGCTTCCAGTATCCATATACACTGCTATATACTACTATATACACCGCAGGAGAAATTCTAGCACAGGCTTCCAGTATCCGTATACACTGCTATATACTACTATATACACCGCAGGAGAAATGCTAGCAAGGCTTCCAGTATCCGTATACACTGCTATATACTACGATATACACCGCAGGAGAAATGCCAGCACAGGCTTCCAGCATCTGTATACACTGCTATATACTACTATATACACCGCAGGAGAAATGCTAGCACAGGCTTCCAGTATCCGTCTACACTGCTATATACTACTATATACACCGCAGGAGAAATGCTAGCACAGGCTTCCAGTATACACTGCTATATACTACTATATACACCCCAGGAGAAATGCTAGCACAGGCTTCCATTATCCATATACACTGCTATATACTACTATATACACCGCAGGAGAAATGCTAGCACAGGCTTCCAGTATCCATATACACTGCTATATACTACTATATACACCGCAGGAGAAATGCTAGCACAGGCTTCCAGTATCTGTATACAACGTTATATACTACTATATACACCGCAGGAGAAATGCTAGCACAGGCTTCCAGTATCCATATACACTGCTATATACTACTATATACACCGCAGGAGAAATGCTAGCACAGGCTTCCAGTATCTGTATACACTACTATATACTACTATATACATCGCAGGAGAAATGCTAGCACAGGCTTCCAGTATCCGTATACACTGCTATATACTACTATATACACCACAGGAGAAATGCTAGCACAGGCTTCCAGTATCTGTATACACTGCTATATACTACTATATACACCGCAGTAGAAATGCTTGCACAGGCTTCCAGTATCTGTATACAATGCTATATACTACTATATACACCGCAGGAGAAATGCTTGCAGAGGCTTCCAGTATATGTATACACTGCTATATATTACTATATACACCGCAGGAGAAATGCTAGCACAGGCTTCCAGTATCCATATACACTGCTATATACTACTATATACACTGCAGGAGAAATGCTAGCACAGGCTTCTAGTATCTGTATACACTGCTATATACTACTATATACATCGCAGGAGAAATGCCAGCACAGGCTTCCAGTATCCGTATACACTGCTATATACTACTATTCACACCGCAGGAGAAATGCTAGCACAGGCTTCCAGTATCTGTATACACTGCTATATACTACTATATACACCGCAGGAGAAATGCTAGCACAGGCTTCCAGTATCCGTATACACTGCTATATGCTACTATATACACCGCAGGAGAAATGCTAGAACAGGCTTCCAGTATCCGTATACACTGCTAAATACTACTATATACACCGCAGAAGAAATGCCAGCACAGGCTTCCAGTATCCGTATACACTGCTTTATACTGCTATATACACTGCAGGAGAAATGCTAGCACAGGCCTCCAGTATCTGTATACACTGCTATATACTACTATATACACCGCAGGAGAAATGCTAGCACAGGCTTCCATTATCCGTATACAATGCTATATACTACTATATACACCGCAGGAGATATGCTAGTACAGGCTTCCAGTATCTGTATACACTTCTATATACTACTATATATACAACACAGGAGAAATGCTAGCACAGGCTTCCATATCCGTATACACTGCTATGTACTACTATATACACCGCAGGAGAAATGCTAGCACAGGCTTCCAGTATCCATATACACTGCTATATACTACTATATACACCGCAGGAGAAATGCTAGCACAGGCTTCCAGTATCTGTATACACTACTAAATACTACTATATACACCGCAGGAGAAATGCTAGCACAGGCTTCCAGTATCCGTATACACTGCTATATACTACTATATACACCACAGGAGAAATGCTAGCACAGGCTTCCAGTATCTGTATACACTGCTATATACTACTATATACACCGCAGTAGAAATGCTTGCACAGGCTTCCAGTATCTGTATACACTGCTATATACTATTATATACACCGCAGGAGAAATGCTTGCACAGGCTTCCAGTATATGTATACACTGCTATATACTACTATATACATCGCAGGAGAAATGCCAGCACAGGCTTCCAGTATCCGTATACACTGCTATATACTACTATTCACACCGCAGGAGAAATGCTAGCACAGGCTTCCAGTATCTGTATACACTGCTATATACTACTATATACACCAGAGGAGAAATGCTAGCACAGGCTTCCAGTATCCGTATACACTGCTATATGCTACTATATACACCGCAGGAGAAATGCTAGAACAGGCTTCCAGTATCCGTATACACTGCTAAATACTACTATATACACCGCAGAAGAAATGCCAGCACAGGCTTCCAGTATCCGTATACACTGCTTTATAATGCTATATACACTGCAGGAGAAATGCTAGCACAGGCCTCCAGTATCTGTATACACTGCTATATACTACTATATACACCGCAGGAGAAATGCTAGCACAGGCTTCCATTATCCGTATACAATGCTATATACTACTATATACACCGCAGGAGATATGCTAGTACAGGCTTCCAGTATCTGTATACACTTCTATATACTACTATATATACAACACAGGAGAAATGCTAGCACAGGCTTCCATATCCGTATACACTGCTATGTACTACTATATACACCGCAGGAGAAATGCTAGCACAGGCTTCCAGTATCCATATACACTGCTATATACTACTATATACACCGCAGGAGAAATGCTAGCACAGGCTTCCAGTATCTGTATACACTACTAAATACTACTATATACACCGCAGGAGAAATGCTAGCACAGGCTTCCAGTATCCGTATACACTGCTATATACTACTATATACACCACAGGAGAAATGCTAGCACAGGCTTCCAGTATCTGTATACACTGCTATATACTACTATATACACCGCAGTAGAAATGCTTGCACAGGCTTCCAGTATCTGTATACACTGCTATATACTATTATATACACCGCAGGAGAAATGCTTGCACAGGCTTCCAGTATATGTATACACTGCTATATACTACTATATACACCACAGGAGAAATGCTAGCACAGGCTTCCAGTATCTGTATACACTGCTATATACTACTATATACACCGCAGTAGAAATACTTGCACAGGCTTCCAGTATCTGTATACACTGCTATATACTATTATATACACCGCAGGAGAAATGCTAGCACAGGCTTCCAGTATCCATATACACTGCTATATACTACTATATACACTGCAGGAGAAATGCTAGCACAGGCTTCTAGTATCTGTATAACACTGCTATATACTACTATATACATCGCAGGAGAAATGCCAGCACAGGCTTCTAGTATCTGTATACACTGCTATATACTATTATATACACCGCAGGAGAAATGCTAGCACAGGCTTCCAGTATCCGTATACACTGCTATATACTACTATTCACACCGCAGGAGAAATGCTAGCACAGGCTTCCAGTATCTGTATACACTGCTATATACTACTATATACACCGCAGGAGAAATGCTAGCACAGGCTTCCAGTATCCGTATACACTGCTATATGCTACTATATACACCGCAGGAGAAATGCTAGAACAGGCTTCCAGTATCCGTATATACTGCTAAATACTACTATATACACCGCAGAAGAAATGCCAGCACAGGCTTCCAGTATCCGTATACACTGCTTTATACTGCTATATACACTGCAGGAGAAATGCTAGCACAGGCCTCCAGTATCTGTATACACTGCTATATACTACTATATACACCGCAGGAGAAATGCTAGCACAGGGTTCCAGTATCCGTATACAATGCTAGATACTACTATATACACCGCAGGAGAAATGCTAGCACAGGCTTCCAGTATCTGTATACACTGCTATATACTACTATATACACCGCAGGAGAAATGCTAGCACAGGCTTCCAGTATCTGTATACATTTCTATATACTACTATATACACCGCAGGAGAAATGCCAGCACAGGCTTCCAGTATCCGTATACACTGCTATATACTACTATATACACTGCAGGAGAAATGCTAGCACAGGCTTCCAGTATCCGTATACACTGCTATATACTACTATATACACCGCAGGAGAAATGCTAGCACAGGCTTCCAGTATATACTGCTATATACTACTATATACACCGCAGGAGAAATGCCAGCACAGGCTTCCAGTATCCGTATACACTGCTATATACTACTATATACACTGCAGGAGAAATGCTAGCACAGGCCTCCAGTATCTGTATACACTGCTATATACTACTATATACACCGCAGGAGAAATGCTAGCACAGGCTTCCAGTATCCGTATACACTGCTATATACTACTATATACACCGCAGGAGATATGCTAGCACAGGCTTCCGGTATCTGTATACACTTCTATATACTACTATATACACCGCAGGAGAAATGCTAGCACAGGCTTCCAGTATCTGTATACACTGCTATATACTACTATATACACCGCAGGAGAAATGCTAGCACAGGCTTCCAGTATCTGTATACACTGCTATATACTACTATATACACCGCAGGAGAAATGCTAGCACAGGCTTCCAGTATCTGTATACACTGCTATATACTACTATATACACCGCAGGAGAAATGCCAGCACAGGCTTCCAGTATCCGTATACACTGCTATATACTACTATATACACCGCAGGAGAAATGCTAGCACAGGCTTCAGTATCAGTATACACTGCTAAATACTACTATATACACCGCAGGAGAAATGCTAGCACAGGCTTCCAGTATCTGTATACACTGCTATATACTACTACATACACTGCAGGAGAAATGCTAGCACAGGCTTCCAGTATCTGTATACACTGCTATATACTACTATATACACCACAGGAGAAATGCTAGCACAGGCTTCCAGAATCTGTATACACTGCTATATACTACTATATACACCGCAGGAGAAATGCTAGCACAGGCTTCCAGTATCCGTATACACTGCTATATACTATTATATACACCGCAGGAGAAATGCTAGCACAGGCTTCCAGTATCCGTATACACTGCTATATACTACTATATACACCGCAGGAGAAATGCTAGCACAGGCTTCCAGTATCTGTATACACTGCTATATACTACTATATACACCGCAGGAGAAATGCTAGCACAGGCTTCCAGTATCTGTATACACTGCTATATGCTACTATATACTACATACACCGCAGGAGAAATGCCAGCACAGGCTTCCAGTATCCGTATACACTGCTATATACTACTATATACACCGCAGGAGAAATGCTAGCACAGTCTTCCAGTATACACTGCTATATACTAGTATATACACCGCAGGAGAAATGCTAGCACAGGCTTCCAGTATCCGTATACACTGCTATATATTACTATATACACCGCAGGAGAAATGCTAGCACAGGCTTCCAGTATCCGTATACACTGCTATATACTACTATATACACCGCAGGAGAAATGCCAGCACAGGCTTCCAGTATCTGTATACACTGCTATATACTACTATATACACCGCAGGAGAAATGCCAGCACAGGCTTCCGGTATACACTGCTATATACTACTATATACACCGCAGGAGAAATGCTAGCACAGGCTTCCAGTATCCGTATACACTGCTATATACTACTATATACACCGCAGGAGAAATGCTAGCACAGGCTTCCAGTATCCGTATACACTGCTATATATTACTATATACACCGCAGGAGAAATGCTAGCACAGGCTTCCAGCATCCGTATACACTGCTATATACTACTATATACACCGCAGGAGAAATGCTAGCACAGGCTTCCAGTATACACTGCTATATACTACTATATACACCACATGAGAAATGCTAGCACAGGCTTCCAGTATCCGTATACACAGCTATATACTACTATATACACCGCAGGAGATATGCTAGCACAGGCCTCCTGTATCCGTGTACACTGCCATATACTACTATATACACCGCAGGAGAAATGCTAGCACAGGCTTCCAGTATCTGTATACACTGCTATATACTATTATATACACCGCAGGAGAAATGCTAGCACAGGCTTCCAGTATCCGTATACACTGCTATATACTACTATATACACCGCAGGAGAAATGCTAGCACAGGCTTCCAGTATCTGTATATACTGCTATATACTACTATATACACCGCAGGAGAAATGCTAGCACAGGCTTCCAGTATCCGTATACACTGCTGTCACGATTCGGCTCACAGGTTGTGGATCCACTGTGTCAGCGAGGGATAGGCGTGGACCGTGCTGGTGGACCGGTTCTAAGAGGCTACTGGTTTTCACCAGAGCCCGCCGCAAAGCGGGATGGTCTTGCTGCGGCAGTAGCAACCAGGTCGTATCCACCAGCAACGGCTCAACCTCGCTGACTGCTGAGAAGGCGTGGGACAGAAGGACTAGGCAGAGGCAAGGTCAGACGTAGCAGAAGGTCGGGGCAGGCGGCAAGGTTCGTAGTCAAGATGGATAGCAGAAGTTCAGGTAACACAGGCTTTGGACACACTAAACGCTTTCACTGGCACAAGGCAACAAGATCCGGCAAGGGAGTGCAGGGGCAGGGAGCAGATATAGTCAGGGAGCAGGTGGAAGCCAATTAAGCTAATTGGGCCAGGCACCAATCATTGGTGCACTGGCCCTTTAAGTCTCAGAGAGCTGGCGCGCGCGCCCTAGAGAGCGGAGCCGCGCGCGCCAGCACATGACAGCAGGGGACCGGGACGGGTAAGTGACCTGGGATGCGATTCGCGAGCGGGCGCGTCCCGCTGTGCGAATCGCATCCCCGACGGCCATGACAGTGCAGCGCTCTCGGTCAGCGGGACTGACCGGGGCGCTGCAGGGAGAGAGACGCCGTGAGCGCTCCGGGGAGGAGCGGGGACCCGGAGCTCTAGGCGTAACAGTACCCCCCCCCTTAGGTCTCCCCTTTTCTTTGTCCGGTAACTGCCTCCCCTGGGATGAGGACACCGGGAAAGAATGGAGGGTTTCCTCAACGGCAGGCAGTACAGCAGGAGTGGGAATGGGGAGGGAGGGCAGAGGGCGAAGCCTGGCACGGGGCAGTGAGTCACCAGGACGGGGGCCATGAGGAGGCACTGAGGCTTGCCTGACGGGACTGGGAGGGGGGGAGAGGCACTTCCTATGGCAGGCAGAGTCCCAGTTCTTGATCTCCCCGGTGGTCCAATCAAGGGTGGGAGAATGAAGCCGGAGCCATGGCAGACCGAGGAGGACCTCAGAGGTACAGTTGGGAAGGACGAATAACTCAATCCTTTCGTGGTGGGGTCCAATACACATCAGGAGGGGTTCTGTGCGGTAACGCACGGTGCAATCCAATCTGACTCCGTTGACCGCGGAAATGTAGAGCGGCTTGACGAGACGGGTCACCGGGATGCGGAATTTATTCACAAAAGACTCCAAAATAAAATTCCCAGAGGCACCAGAGTCCAAGCAGGCCACGGCTGAGAGGGAGGAGTTGGCTGAAGGAGAAATCCGCACAGGCACCGTGAGACGTGGAGAAGCAGACTTAGAACCAAGAGACGCCCCCCCCCCCACGTGAGCTGGGTGCGTGCGTGCGTTTCCCAGACGTGGAGGACGGATAGGGCAATCCACCAAGAAATGCTCGGTACTGGCACAGTACAGACAGAGATTTTCTTCCCTACGGCGATTCCTCTCTTCCTGGGTCATGCGAGACCGATCCACTTGCATGGCCTCCTCGGCGGGAGGCCCAGGCGTAGACTGCAAAGGATGCTGTGGGAGAGGTGCCCAGAGATCTAAGTCTTTTTCCTGGCGGAAATCCTGATGTCTCTCAGAAAAACGCATGTCAATGCGGGTGGCCAAATGGATAAGTTCTTGCAGGTTGGCAGGAATCTCTCGTGCGGCCAGCACATCCTTGATGCGACTGGATAGGCCTTTTTTAAAGGTCGCGCAGAGAGCCTCGTTATTCCATGATAATTCGGAAGCAAGAGTATGAAATTGGATGGCGTACTCGCCCACTGAAGAATTACCCTGGACCAGGTTCAGCAGGGCAGTCTCGGCAGAAGAAGCTCGGGCTGGCTCCTCGAAGACACTACGGACCTCAGCGAAGAAGGACTGGACTGTGGCTGTGGCAGGATCATTGCGGTCCCAGAGCGGTGTGGCCCAAGACAAGGCCTTTCCTGAAAGAAGGCATACTACAAACGCCACCTTAGACCGTTCTGTAGGAAACAAGTCCGACAACATCTCCATATGCAGGGAACACTGAGACAAAAATCCACGGCAGAGTCTGGAGTCCCCATCAAATTTGTCCGGCAGGGACAAGCGGAGGCTAGGAGAGGCCACTCGCTGCGGAGGAGGTGCAGGAGCTGGCGGAGGAGATGGTTGCTGCTGTAGCAGAGGCAGAAGTTGCTGTAACGTGGCGGTCAACTGCGACAGCTGCTGTCCTTGTTGGGCAATTTGCTGCGATTGCTGAGCGACCACCGTGGGAAGGTCAGCGAGACTTGGCAGCGGCACCTCAGCGGGATCCATGGCCGGATCTACTGTCACGATTCGGCTCACAGGTTGTGGATCCACTGTGTCAGCGAGGGATAGGCGTGGACCGTGCTGGTGGACCGGTTCTAAGAGGCTACTGGTTTTCACCAGAGCCCGCCGCAAAGCGGGATGGTCTTGCTGCGGCAGTAGCAACCAGGTCGTATCCACCAGCAACGGCTCAACCTCGCTGACTGCTGAGAAGGCGTGGGACAGAAGGACTAGGCAGAGGCAAGGTCAGACGTAGCAGAAGGTCGGGGCAGGCGGCAAGGTTCGTAGTCAAGATGGATAGCAGAAGTTCAGGTAACACAGGCTTTGGACACACTAAACGCTTTCACTGGCACAAGGCAACAAGATCCGGCAAGGGAGTGCAAGGGAGGAGACTAGATATAGCCAGGGAACAGGTGGGAACCAATTAAGCTAATTGGGCCAGGCACCAATCATTGGTGCACTGGCCCTTTAAGTCTCAGAGAGCTGGCGCGCGCGCGCCCTAGAGAGCGGAGCCGCGCGCGCCAGCACATGACAGCAGGGGACCGGGACGGGTAAGTGACCTGGGATGCGATTCGCGAGCGGGCGCGTCCCGCTGTGCGAATCGCATCCCCGACGGCCATGACAGTGCAGCGCTCTTGGTCAGCGGGACTGACCGGGGCGCTGCAGGGAGAGAGACGCCGTGAGCGCTTCGGGGAGGAGCGGGGACCCGGAGCGCTAGGCGTAACAACTGCTATATACTACTATATACACCGCAGGAGAAATGCTAGCACAGGCTTCCAGTATCCGTATACACTGCTATATACTACTATATACACCGCAGGAGAAATGCTAGCACAGACTTCCAGTATCCGTATACACTCCTATATACTACTATATAATACACCGCAGGAGAAATGCTAGCACAGGCTTCCAGTATCCGTATACACTGCTATATACTACTATATACACCACATGAGAAATGCTAGCACAGGCTTCCAGTATCTGTATACACTGCTATATACTACTATATACACCGCAGGAGAAATGCTAGCACAGGCTTCCAGTATCTGTATACACTGCTATAAACTACTATATACACCGCAGGAGAAATGCTTGCACAGGCTTCCAGTATCTGTTTGCACTGCTATATACTACTATATACACCGCAGGAGAAATGCTAGCACAGGCTTCCAGTATACACTGCTATATACTACTATATACACTGCAGGAGAAATGCTAGCACAGGCTTCCAGTATCTGTATACACTGCTATATACTACTATATACACCACAGGAGAAATGCTAGCACAGGCTTCCATATCCGTATACACTGCTATATACTACTATATACACTGCAGGAGAAATGCTAGCACAGGCTTCCAGTATCCGTATACACTGCTATATACTACTATATACACCGCAGGAGAAATGCTAGCACAGACTTCCAGTATCCGTATACACTCCTATAAACTACTATATACACCGTAGGAGAAATGCTAGCACAGGCTTCCAGTATCCGTATACACTGCTATATACTACTATATACACCACATGAGAAATGCTAGCAAAGGCTTCCAGTATCTGTATACACTGCTATATACTACTATATACACCGCAGGAGAAATGCTAGCACAGGCTTCCAGTATCTGTATACACTGCTATAAACTACTATATACACCGCAGGAGAAATGCCTGCACAGGCTTCCAGTATCTGTTTACACTGCTATATACTACTATATACACTGCAGGAGAAATGCTAGCACAGGCTTCCAGTATCTGTATACACTGCTATATACTACTATATACACCACAGGAGAAATGCTAGCACAGGCTTCCATATCCGTATACACTGCTATATACTACTATATACACTGCAGGAGAAATGCTAGCACAGGCTTCCAGTATCCGTATACACTGCTATATACTACTATATACACCGCAGGAGAAATGCTAGCACAGGCTTCCAGTATACACTGCTATATACTACTGTATACACCGCAGGAGAAACGCTAGCACAGGCTTCCAGTATTTGTTTACACTGCTATATACTACTATATACACCGCAGGAGAAATGCTAGCACAGGCTTCCAGTATCCGTATACACTGCTATATACTACTATATACACCGCAGGAGAAATGCTAGCACAGGCTTCCAGTATCTGTATACACTGCTATATACTACTATATACACTGCAGGAGAAATGCTATCACAGGCTTCCAGTATCCGTATACACTGCTATATACTACTATATACACCGCAGGAGAAATGCCAGCACAGGCTTCCAGTATCTGTATACACTGCTATATACTACTATATACACCGCAGGAGAAACGCTAGCACAGGCTTCCAGCATCCGTATACACTGCTTTATACTACTATATACACCGCAGGAGAAATGCTAGCACAGGCTTCAGTATCCGTATACACTGCTATATACTACTATATACACCGCAGAAGAAATGCTGGCACAGGCTTCCAGTATCCGTATACACTGCTATATACTACTATATACACCGCAGGAGAAATGCTAGCACAGGCTTCCAGCATCCGTATACACTGCTTTATACTACTATATACACCGCAGGAGAAATGCTAGCACAGGCTTCCAGTATCCGTATACACTGCTATATACTACTATATACACCGCAGGAGAAATGCTAGCACAGGCTTCCAGTATCTGTATACACTGCTATATACTACTATATACACTGCAGGAGAAATGCTATCACAGGCTTCCAGTATCCGTATACACTGCTATATACTACTATATACACCGCAGGAGAAATGCCAGCACAGGCTTCCAGTATCTGTATACACTGCTATATACTACTATATACACCGCAGGAGAAATGCTAGCACAGGCTTCCAGTATCTGTATACACTGCTATATACTACTATATACACCGCAGGAGAAACGCTAGCACAGGCTTCCAGTATAGACTGCTATATACTACTATATACACCGCAGGAGAAATGCTAGCACAGGCTTCCAGTATCTGTAGTTTCAGGTGCTGCAGAATTAGCAAAACAATAATGTGAACAGGAGCCTCAGTTTACGCAGAAGATTTTGTTCAGTGATGAGAAAACTTTTATGTGAATGGTGAAGTTAACAAACAAAACCAGCGCTATTGGTCGGACACTAACCAACATTGGATAGATCCCTCCAAGACTGTTGGAACAAAAACATTGATGGTCTGGTGGGGTATATGGGGTACAAAGATAGTGGGGCCATTCTTCATCAATGGAAACCTCAAGGCCACTGGATATGGGAAATTGCTCCATGATGATGTGTTTCCCTCTTTATGCACTGAAGCTGCACGTTCCCTGAGTTTTTCCAGCAAGATGGCGACCACCACATTATGGGTGTCAGGTCCGAGCATTCCTAGATGAACAGTTTCCTGGAAAGTGGATTGGTCGTCGTGGGCCAGTTGAATGGCCCCCAAGGTCTCTCGATCTGACCCCCTTAGACTTTTATCTTTGGGGTCATCTGAAGGCAATTGTCTATGCTGTGAAGATACGAGATGTGCAGCACCTGAAACTCCGGATACTGGAAGCCTGTGCTAGCATTTCTCCTGCGGTGTATATAGTAATATATAGCAGTGTATACGGATACTGGAAGCCTGTGCTAGCATTTCTCCTGCGGTGTATATAGTAGTATATAGCAGTGTATACGGATACTGGAAGCCTGTGCTAGCATTTCTCCTGCGGTGTATATAGTAGTATATAGCAGTGTATACGGATACTGGAAGCCTGTGCTAGCATTTCTCCTGCAGTGTATATAGTAATATATAGCAGTGTATACGGATACTGGAAGCCTGTGCTAGCATTTCTCCTGCGGTTTATATAGTAGTATATAGCAGTGTATACAGATACTGGAAGCCTGTGCTGGCATTTCTCCTGCGGTGTATATAGCGGTGTATACGGATACTGGAAGCCTGTGCTAGCATTTCTCCTGCGGTGTATATAGTAGTATATAGCAGTGTATACGGTTACTGGAAGCCTGTGCTAGCATTTCTCCTGCAGTGCATATAGTAGTATATAGCAGTGTATACAGATACTGGAAGCCTGTGCTAGCATTTCTCCTGCAGTGTATATAGTAGTATATAGCAGTGTATACGGATACTGGAAGCCTGTGCTAGCATTTCTCCTGCGGTGTATATAGTAGTATATAGCAGTGTATACGGATACTGGAAGTCTGTGCTAGCATTTCTCCTGGGGTGTATATTGTAGTATATAGCAGTGTATACGGATACTGGAAGCCTGTGCTAGCATTTCTCCTGCAGTGTATACAGTAGTATATAGCAGTGTATACTGGATGCCTGTGCTAGCATTTCTCCTGCGGTGTATATAGCAGTGTATGCGGATACTGAAGCCTGTGCTAGCATTTCTCCTGCAGTGTATATAGTAGTATAAAGCAGTGTATACGGATACTGGAAGCCTGTGCTAGCATTTCTTCTGCGGTGTATATAGTAGTATATAGCAGTGTATACGGATACTGAAGCCTGTGCTAGCATTTCTCCTGCGGTGTATATAGTAGTATATAGCAGTGTATACGGATACTGGAAGCCTGTGCTAGCATTTCTCCTGCGGTGTATATAGTAGTATATAGCAGTATATAGAGAAGAGGGTTGCATTGACAATTCAACACAATGGGCAGCACATTGAACACATTTTATAAGTGGTCAGAAACTTGTAAATAACTCATGAAAGAATAAAGTTACATTAAAACTGAACACATCATTGTTTTTCTTGTGAAATTCCTAATAAGTTTGATGTGTCACATGACCCTCTTCCTATTGAAAAAATTCAAGTTGGATTCAAAAAGCCTGACTTCAAAATGGCCGTCATGGTCACCGCCCATCTTGAAAAGTTTCCCCCCTCACATATACTAATGTGCCACAAACAGGAAGTTAATATCACCAACCATTCCCATTTTATTAAGGTGTATCCATAGAAATGGCCCACCCTGTAGACCGCTCTTTTGATGTTTTGGCAGAAGAAATCAGGGAAGAGGAAGTGAGACTGGCGATCGAGGGGCTCGCCCCCAAGAAGTCGCCAGGTCCGGATGGATTAACATCCGAGTGGTACAGGACCTTTAAGGAGTCTTTAGCTCCCCTCTTGACTGAGGTATTCAATGAGTGTCTCTCCTCGGACACTCTGCCGAAGTCAATGAGGAGGTCAGCCCTGATTCTTCTCTCAAAGGGTAAAGATCCCAGCCGTATTGAGAATTGGAGGCCCATAGCTCTTCTCAATACGGACAGGAAGCTTCTGGCCAAGATACTGTTTAATCGGCTGGTGAAGTTTGCACCCCGGCTCCTTTCGGGGGCTCAGCACTGCTCTGTTCCAGGCCGAAGCACCTTAAGTGCGGTCCTTAGTGTCAGGGAGGCAGTGGAGCGGAGTAGTGCGGGTCTCTGGAAGGGGTATTTGCTGTCCCTGGATCAGGTACCTCTGGTATAGGGCTTACCATTTACTTTTGTTAATTGGCTTAAGATCTTGTATGCAAGGGCAGAGAGTTTCCCGCTGGTGAACGGTTGGTCTGGCCGCTCTTTTGAGGTGGGGTCCGGAGTCCGTCAAGGTTGCCCTTTGAGCCCGCTTTTATACGTGTTTGCAATCGATCCCTTCGTCCGGAGGGTAGATTGTGGGCCGTTGGCAGGAGTCGGGATGAGTTTGGAGGAGCTGGATGTCGCCCATAGAGTGGTGGCGTACGCTGATGATGTCACCATTTTCATGTCCTCGAGAGAGGAGGTCGATGTGTTGATGTCAGAGGTGGAACGCTACTCGGAGGCATCAGGGTCTAAGATCAACCGGGATAAGTGTGAAAGTCGTTGGCTGGGAGGGGGAGATCCGACGTTTGATCTCCCGGACACCCTTCCAGGGCCCCAAGAGTCAGAAAAAATTCTGGGCATCACATTCGGCCAGGATGATTATCCCACCAAGAACTGGGATGGTAAGCTCCAGGATTCCATTCGGGGTGGACCAGTGGAAGGGTTGGTCTATGACCCTCAGGGAAAGGGTACACCTGATCAAATCGTACCTGCTCCCCTTGTTTATCTATCTGGGCAGCGTATGTATCTTGCCAGAGGCTTACTACACTAGGGTCTACAGCCTGTTTTTCCAACTGTTATGGGGGGACAGGATGAACCTAGTCAAGAGGGAGGTTACGTACCGCACGAGGAGACTAGGGGGTTTATCTATGGTAAACCCTGTGGTGTTCTTAACGAACACCTTCTTGAAAGCCAACATCTCAAACCTCTGGTCAGAGAGGGCTCCTCCGTGGGTACTCTCCTGCAGCGAATGGTTTCGGCCTTTCTTCCAGGAATGGGGACAGGAGGGCAAGTGAAAGACCTCCGTGCACCCCATGGATATCTTCCGGCTTACGCTACCCCGACTCTGAAGGCGATACTTCGGTGGGGTCTGGGAGTGTGGGAGATCAGGACCCAGTCAAGGCAGTTCCTTGACAAACGGGTTCTTTTGACCCACTTCCAGAAGCCTCTGGCGCTCAGGGACTGCCCAGGTCGGGATCTGAGGGTGGGGTTGTATCTTTTGAACATGAAAAGGATCCCCCAGAAGTTTTGGGACTTGGCCTGGTGCTGCTTTCAGGGGAAGCTATATGTGAGGGACAATTTGAAGTGTAGGAGATCTGATGACCGGGGATGTCCCCGAGAAGAGTGCGGGGACATGCTGTTAAGCATGGACCATTTCCTGCTTCATTGTCTCTTTAATATAGGGGTTTACAACCGGGTGGGCGCTTCCATCGGCTGGAGTCAACTTGCCGGCCTTACCTATCCAGAATGGGCTTATGGGGCATTCAGGACCCTGGGTGGCCGAGATCGGGGCACTTTATTCTTAGTCAGTTTAGTGGTTAGGTACTACACGTGGAATGCACGGTGTTTAGTGTCTACACAGCGGAAAGTCCTCTCCGAGGTGGAGGTCTGTAGGAACATCACCGGTGACCTCGGGAAGATCAGGTCTTTGGAGTATGGCAGTCTTGGTACCAGTAGGGCTTCTCTCCTATGGAGAGGGTTTTCTTTTGATGTGCCCTAGGTACTAAACCTTTTGGGTAGAGTACCCTTGATTTGGTTAGGGACAGTGATGTAGGGACAGGGTTAGGGTGATAGTAGGGTCAGTTTATTTTTAGGGTTAATTGTAAGGTGAGAGGTAGGGTGGAGTTAGGGAAAGAATATACATTTTGTATGTATCAGGATTGCCATCCTTCTTCATGGTGGTGGGCTAATGCATGTGCACCATAGCTTTTTGTTTTGTTTTCAGATGTTAAGGTTATGAAGGGCTTACAGGCACCGAACTTGGGCCTAAAGTGGGTTGTATTGTTTGTTTATGTATATTGTAATGCTGATAATGATTAAGTTGGTTGGGAGGAGTTCTAGGTTGGGAGGGTGTATTTGTGGGTGGTGGTGGTTGTTTGTTTTGGTGGACCTGGCATGGGTCAGTTGTGGACTGGACATTGAGGACTATGAACTGTATGGACTCTGACCCATGTACAGGAGGGCGGGTGGTGTGGGTGAAGGGACAGTTTAGTGTAGGTTGTTTTATTGTATTTGTAGGTGTGTTTTCTGTATATTTAGGTGTATATAGTTTATATGTGGGAAGCCTATTGGCTGAATTTGTGTGAGGGGCGGGAGCTCCGCCCCCCACGCGTTCAGGCGGGGTATCAAGTAGTTGTGCTTAGGGGCGGGGGTATATAATGCCCCTGCTCCTACGGGAGGGGCGTACGTCACATTTTGCGGACGTGCTTGTGTTTGGCAGTGGTTCAGTTGCGGGGTACCGCCGCTAGCTCGGGCGCCCCCACCCCACACCCCTTGGGTCGTCAGTCTTTGGAGTTCGTTGGCGTCGGTGGCAAGTTTCGGACCTTTGCAGGCGTACCTATCTGGTATGGGCCGGTACCCCGGCCATGTGAATTGCTGTTTTATTTTATACGTTCCTATATTAAGTAATTTACATAGCCGTACTGCGGGTCTGAGGCTAGCAGGGTCTGTCACTGTAACACGTAGCTGGCAGACATGTGGGGCTGCAGCGCTGCCGAACGCTGCGGTATGGTTCCCGGGGGGGCCACGTCCTCTGGCTCTGGGGAGAGCAGTTTGCAGCAGCGTCTCCTGGGGGCCTTAAGGAGAGGGGAGAGATCGATCAATGTAGAGGGTAGGGAGGTTGATCTATCCTTCTGGATAGAGAGACATGGTCTTTCAGCCTTCCGAGAGGAAAGAGGGGGGGATAATGTGTGGTCCCTCCCTACAGCCGGGCCAGGTGGTCTCCGTAGGAATGTGGTCCGGCTGAGGTGGAGAGGCAGTGATACATGTCCTCCAAGATCTAAAGTTGTTGAGCTTCTGCTGAAGTTGGGCTTTAAGGCAGCTGACATCTATGCCTTAATACATCCTTATGGTACCCCTGAGTTCGATATCAGCTTTGTTCGGCCGGAGGGGCTTGAGCTCTTCTGGTCGAATTATGAGTTGGTAAAGAATGAGCCCGGCTGGCGAGACTTTGCCATTTAGGCAGTGTCTCGCCAAAATAATGTCAAGAAGGTGACCGTTTTAACCCGTAACGAATCTCTTTCTTGTATTGACATCATGACGTGGCTAGGTCGGTATGGTGAGGTGGTGGAGGTCCCAAAAAAGAACAGGGATGAATATGGCATCTGGTCAGGGGCCTGGACGTTTATGGTCAAGCTTAGGCGTTCAGGAAACACCGTTACCCATATACCATCTGCGACCTTCCTCGGAAGGGATCGTATCCAGATCTTCTACCAGGGTCAGCCGAAGCTCTGTCACAGATGTGGTGACCCCACACATTTTAGTGCCAATTGCACTGTGCAGAAGTGCACTATGTGTGGGGAAATAGGCCATCTCGCTACATCTTGTGCAGAGATTAGGTGTCACCTGTGTGGTGACTTAGGTCACCCATTCAGTCGCTGCCCTCGTTCCTTTGTCAACGCGGTTGTTGCCCCGGTGGGAGTAAGCCGTGAGGTGGATTCTGCTGGGGGGATGGCTGTCGGGGATGAAGGGGTGCAGGGGCCAGGGAAGAAAAGTAAGCAGAAGACGCCTGCCCAACTGAGGCGTCTCGAGAAGCGTCAAAGGGACAGGGAGATTCAGGACTCACAGGAGCATCAACCAACTGGGGTGACTCCTGATCCTGTCCCTGCGGCCAGTCTTACTGCTGAGGCCCTGGGGGATAGTGAACTGGATGAGGAGACTGGAAGGATCCACAAAGAGGGGGATGCCGTCTCCTCACTGTCCTCCCATGGTGGGAGCGCGGATGAGGACAGTGGGGGATGGGCAGAAACAAAGCGGGGTACTCGGAAGAATAAGAAAAGGAGAGATGTAAGATCTTCTCCCACCAGCCAGATGCCAAAGGAAGGTAAAACTGATCTCCCTCTGATTGGTCTCTCCAACCGGTTCCGAGCCCTCCGCGACATTTCCTCTTCGGAGGAGGGGGGGGCTGGGGGTGAGGTTCCGGATGTTGCGGTGGGGCTCACAGGAGATGCTGAGTCCTCTCTCCCTGGGGAATCTATGTCTTCAGGGGGGGAGACTGGCCCAGAGTCAGGGGACGAGGAAAATGTATATAAAGGGAAAATGGACACATCTATTTCACTTAAAAGGGGTAAACCATCATCTGATGAGGAGGGTGGTGGGGTGGATGGGAAGGATGGTGGGAAAAAGAAAGCTGTCTAACTCAATCACCCTTGATGGCGGCACCCTCTCCGTTGACTCTGGCATCCATTAATGTTGCCAGCATAAAGTCAGATACGGCTCGATTTGCGGCCTATGACTTTTTTGCCCATATTAATGCTGATATTTTATTTTTGCAGGAGACCAGGCTAACAGATATGTCATCTATCTACAAGGCTAAAAGAGAGTGGAGGAATGGGCCCTCCTACTGGTCTCTTGGGGCCGAGCCGTATAGCGGAGTGGCGGTCCTTTTTACCGCAGCGGTAGAATGCCGACGGGTTATTGAGTTAGAAATGGGGAGGTGCCTGATCTTAGATGTCCTCATGAAGGGACAAGAACTTCGCCTTATTAACATCTACGGCCAACAGTCTAAGTGGGACCGGAAGTGTCTCTTTATGAGGATCAAGCCCTATCTTTTTACAAGTCGGCAGGTGGTCTTTGGAGGGGACTTTAATGCTGTCACGAGGCCCCAAGACAGGGGAGGTGCCAGAGACAAGCTGACTTATGATAGCGTCGCCCTTAATAGCATAGCGAGTGAGGCTCGCCTGGTGGATGTCCACATCCGGCACACCCCAGGCCACGAGGGATTCACCTATCATAGGGGTAGTTGTAGGTCTAGGATAGACAGGTTTTATTTAAAGGAGGAGGCCGTCTCTTCAGCAGTATCTGTTGTTGAGGTGGAGTTCTCCGATCACTGTTTAATTTTGTTTTCTCTGAATGTCGCAGAGACCCCCCGGATGGGCAGAGGCTATTGGAAGCTGAATTCGTCTCTCTTGGAAGAAGCGGAGATAAGACAGTCCTTTGAGGATTTTCTTCAGAGCCAGGTACCATTGCTGGGCCTTTGTAGCAGTAAGTCAGAGTGGTGGGAGATCTTCAAGGAAAGGGTTGCGAGATTCTTCCGCCAGCTCTCGGGCCTCAGAAGCCTAAACAGGTACCGTTTGTACCAGGGCCTGAGGAAGAAACTTGAGCACCTTGTCTCGACTGGAGGTAGTCGTGACGATATCTCCAGAGTGAAGTCCTTGTTGATGAAGTGCCAGTACGATAGGCACGCATCTTTGGTTTTTGAGAGGGATTACGGGAAGTACCGCTCACCTGACCCTTACAGAAACTGCAAGATGTCAGTGAATAGTAAAGTAGTCTCAGGACTGATTGATAGTACGGGATCCTTGAAAAGGTCCAGATCAGGGATCTTGGAGGTTGTCAGATCCTTCTACTTGCACCTCTTGGGAAGGAAGGATCTAGATCGAGATAAGGTATCAGCTTTCTTGGCTGAAACCGTCCCTGAACCAGGAGTAGACCCCTCTCTTGACGTTTTGACAGAGATGATCCGGGAAGAGGAAGTCAGGATGGCTATTGATGGGCTTGCCCTCAAGAAGTCACCCGGTCCGGATGGCTTAACATCTGAGTTCTATAAGACCTTTAAGGACACTTTGGTTCCCCTCTTGACTGCGGTTTTTAATGAGTGTCTATCCTCGGGCACTCTGCCAAAGTCAATGAGGAGGTCAGCGCTGATCATCCTGTCAAAGGGTAAAGACCCGTTCCACATTGAGAATTGGCGTCCCATAGCGCTTCTCAATGTGGACCGAAAGATTCTGGCAAAAGTGCTGTTTAACCGGCTGGTGGAGTTTGCACCCCGGCTCCTTTCGGGGGCTCAGCATTGCTCTGTTCCGGGCCGCAGTACATTTAGTGCTGTGCTCAGTGTCCGAGAGGCTGTGGAGCAGGGTAGGGCTGGCCACTGGAAGGGGTACTTGCTGTCCTTGGATCAGGCAAAAGCGTTTGATCGGGTTAACCATGAGTACCTCTGGTCTGTTCTTCTGAGATATGGCCTGCCGGGGGGGTTTGTTGATTGGCTTAAGACCTTGTACGCAGGGGCAGAGAGTTTCCCGCTTGTGAATGGTTGGATTGGCCGCTCTTTTGAGGTTGGGTCTGGCGTCCGTCAGGGTTGTCCTTTGAGCCCTTTGCTGTACGTGTTTGCAATTGATCCTTTCCTTAGGAGGATTGATTGTGGACCGTTGGTGGAGGTGAGAATGGACCTGGCGGTGCCGGATTTGGCTCTGAGGGCGGTAGCGTATGCTGATGATGTCACCGTGTTTGTCTCCTCACAAGAGGAAGGCCAATGGGTGATGTCAGAGGTGGACCGCTACTCGGAGGCATCCGGGTCCAAGATCAACCGGGATAAGTGCGAGAGTCTCTGGCTGGGAGGGGGAGATCCTAGTTTTGATCTCCCGGACGCCCTTCCAGGGCCCCAGGAATCTGCAAAAGTTCTCGGCATCGAATTTGGCCAAGGGGATTACCCCAAACAAAACTGGGACAGCAGGCTTAAGATCGCCGCTCAGAAGGTGGATCAGTGGAAGGGTTGGTCTTTGACCCTCAGGGAAAGGGTTAACCTGATCAAAACATTCCTGCTCCCTTTACTGATATACCTGGGCAGTGTATGCATGTTGCCAGAACCTCTTTGGACCCGGGTCTACAGTGTGTTCTTCCAGATGTTATGGGGGAACAGACTGAACCTAGTGAAGAGGGAGGTTACTTACCGTACGAGGAGACTAGGGGGGTTGTGTATGGTCAACCCCGTGGTATTCCTAGTGAATACCTTTCTTAAAACCAATATAGCAAACCTCTGGTCAGAGAGGGCTCCTCCGTGGGTATCCTCCTGTAGGGGATGGTTTCAGCCTTTCTTCCAGGAATGGGAGACAGGAGGGCAAGTGAAGGATCTTCGCACACCACACGGGCATCTCCCGGCTTATGCTACCCCGGTTCTGAAGGTTATTCGTCGGTGGGGTCTGGGGATGTGGGAGATTAGGACTCTGTCGAGGAAATTCCTTGACAAGAGGGTCCTTTCTTCTCATTTCCAGAGGCCATTGGCGCTCAAGGACTGCCCAAGTCGGGATCTGGAGGTGGGTTTAGAGCTTTTGAATTCTATCAGGATCCCCTTGAAGTTTTGGGACTTGACTTGGCGCTGCTTCCATGGGAAACTGTGTGTGAGGGACAATCTGAAGTGCAGGAGCTCTGATGACCGGGGATGTCCCCGCGAAGAGTGTGGAGGCATGCTGGAAAGCATGGAGCATTTTCTGCTTCATTGTCCCTTTAACACAGAGGTTTACACCAGGGTGGGCACTTCCATTGGTTGACCTCGGCTGGCCAGTCTCTCCTATGCGGAATGGGCCTATGGGGCATTCAGAAACCTTGGAGGCTGGGACCGGTGCACTTTATTCCTAGTCAGCTCAGTGGTTAGGTACTACACGTGGAACGCACGGTGTTTAGTTTCGACGCAGCGTAAAATCCTCCCTGTGGATGTGGTGGTTAGGAACATTCTCGGTGACCTGGTGAAGGTGCGTTCTCTGGAGTACGAGAGGCTGGGTGCTGGCAGGGCCTCTCGTCTATGGAGGGGCTCTGCCTTTAAAGTGCCTTAGCCTGTTGTCTCCCCCTGGTGGTGGGCTGATGCTGGCACATTAGTCTTTTTGTTTTGAGCAGTTGGTTTATGGTAATATAGGGCTTGCAGGCGCTGAACTTGAGCTTTAGGGGTTTGTTGTTTGGCTTATAGTGTTATATGTATTTGTTATTGTATTTATTGTTGTAGTCTATTTGTATACTTATGTATTGTATATATTGTTAGTCTGTGTATATTTTATGTAATGTATATATTGTATATATTGTGTGATGCCACCTGGGGTTTGGGTTTAGTTTAGGTTGGGTGGTGGGTTAAAAAGGGGGGAGGGGGTTTGTATGGGACTTTTATATATACAGAAAATCCTGGACTGGTTCATGGACGTCTGGTAACATGTACTGGGGGCATGGGATGCGGGACCAGCTCAGGGCCAAAAAAAAAAAAAAAAAAAAGTGGTGTTATTTTGTTTGTGTTGGTTTTTATTATTTTGTATATATTATTGTTGTTGTTGTTATTCTTTTTGGTATATTACTGGTATTGGGTTTTTGGTATTGCAACTGGGCCAGGAAATTCACATTTAGTATTAGTGTATATAGTTTATTAGTATGGTATGGGTATTATGGGTATTATAGGAATATGTCTTTTGTAAATATTGTATATATTTGTTTGTGTGCAGGAATGAGTGTGGGGTGGACCGGTGTTGTATTTTATGCTATGGTGTTGGTTTTATCATCATTATATTGATTATGTTCTGTCGGATATGATATGTTTATGTTTTGTAATTTTTTTTATTGTTATGTTTGAAATTTTAATAAAAGATCTACAGGATATAACTCAGGATCAGTACAGGATAAGTAATGTAATGTATGTACACAGTGACCTCACCAGCAGAATAGTGAGTGCAGCTCTGGAGTATAATACAGGATATAACTCAGGATCAGTACAGGATAAGTGTCACGATGCCGGCTGGCAGGTAGTGGATCCTCTGTGCCAGAGAGGGATTGGCGTGGACCGTGCTAGTGGATCGGTTCTAAGTCACTACTGGTTTTCACCAGAGCCCGCCGCAAAGCGGGATGGTCTTGCTGCGGCGGTAGTGACCAGGTCGTATCCACTAGCAACGGCTCAACCTCTCTGGCTGCTGAAGATAGGCGCGGTACAAGGGAGTAGACAGAAGCAAGGTCGGACGTAGCAGAAGGTCGGGGCAGGCAGCAAGGATCGTAGTCAGGGGCAACGGCAGGAGGTCTGGAACACAGGCTAGGAACACACAAGGAAACGCTTTCACTGGCACGATGGCAACAAGATCCGGCGAGGGAGTGAAGGGGAAGTGAGGTGATATAGGGAAGTGCACAGGTGATAACAATAATTGGAACCACTGCGCCAATCAGCGGCGCAGTGGCCCTTTAAATCGCAAAGACCCGGCGCGCGCGCGCCCTAGGGAGCGGGGCCGCGCGCGCCGGGACAGGACTGACGGAGAGCGAGTCAGGTACGGGAGCCGGGGTGCGCATCGCGAGCGGGCGCTACCCGCATCGCGAATCGCATCCCGGCTGGAGGCGGTATCGCAGCGCCCCGGGTCAGTGGAACTGACCGGAGCGCTGCAGTGAGGAGAGTGTAGCGAGCGCTCCGGGGAGGAGCGGGGACCCGGAGCGCTCGGCGTAACAGTACCCCCCCCCTTGGGTCTCCCCCTCTTCTTGGAGCCTGAGAACCTGAGGACCAGACTTTTGTCCAGGATATTGTCCTCAGGTTCCCAGGACCTCTCTTCTGGACCACAACCCTCCCAATCCACTAAAAAGAAGGTTTTCCCTCTGACCTTTTTTGATGCTAAAATCTCTTTGACGGAGAAGATGTCCGAGGAGCCGGAGACAGGAGTGGGAGGAACAGATTTGGGAGAGAAACGGTTAATGATAAGTGGTTTAAGAAGAGAAACGTGAAAGGCATTAGGAATACGAAGAGAAGGAGGAAGAAGAAGTTTGTAAGAGACAGGATTAATCTGGCGCAAAATTTTGAAAGGACCAAGATAGCGTGGTCCCAACTTATAGCTAGGGACACGGAAGCGGACATATTTAGCGGAGAGCCATACCTTGTCTCCAGGGGAAAAAATGGGGGGAGCTCTTCTTTTCTTATCCGCGAATTTCTTCATGCGTGAAGAAGCCTGTAAGAGAGAATTTTGGGTCTCTCTCCATATGATGGAAAGATCACGAGAAATTTCATCCACAGCGGGCAGACCAGAGGGCAAGGGGGTAGGGAGGGGAGGAAGAGGGTGACGGCCGTACACCACGAAAAATGGGGATTTGGAGGAAGATTCAGAGACTCTGAAATTATACGAGAATTCGGCCCAAGGTAGAAGATCTGCCCAGTCATCCTGGCGGGAGGAAACAAAATGTCGTAAATAATCACCCAAGACCTGGTTAATTCTTTCTACTTGTCCATTGGATTGAGGATGATATGCAGAAGAAAAATTTAATTTAATCTTGAGTTGTTTACAGAGAGCCCTCCAGAATTTAGACACGAATTGGACGCCTCTATCCGAGACGATCTGCGTAGGCAACCCGTGAAGACGAAAAATGTGTACAAAAAATTGTTTAGCCAACTGAGGCGCTGAAGGAAGACCGGGAAGAGGGATGAAATGTGCCATTTTGGAGAATCGATCAACGACCACCCAAATAACAGTGTTGCCATGGGATGGGGGTAAGTCAGTAATAAAATCCATACCAATCAGAGACCAAGGCTGTTCGGGGACAGGCAGAGGATGAAGAAAACCAGCGGGCTTCTGGCGAGGAGTCTTATCCCGGGCACAGATAGTGCAGGCTCGCACAAAGTCCACCACATCAGTCTCTAGAGTCGGCCACCAATAGAAGCGAGAGATGAGTTGCACAGATTTCTTGATGCCCGCATGACCTGCGAGATGGGAGGAGTGACCCCATTTGAGGATTCCGAGGCGTTGGCGTGGAGAAACAAAGGTCTTTCCTGGAGGAGTTTGCCTGATGGAGGCTGGAGAAGTGGAAATCAGGCAGTCAGGAGGAATGATGTGTTGAGGAGAGAGTTCAACTTCAGAAGCATCTGAGGAACGAGAGAGAGCATCGGCCCTAATGTTCTTATCGGCAGGCCGAAAGTGAATTTCAAAATTAAATCGGGCAAAGAACAGAGACCACCTGGCCTGACGAGGATTCAGCCGTTGGGCAGACTGGAGGTAGGAGAGGTTCTTGTGATCGGTGTAAATAATAACTGGAAATCTTGATCCCTCCAGCAGATGCCTCCATTCCTCAAGTGCTAATTTAATGGCTAGAAGCTCTCGATCCCCGATGGAGTAGTTCCTCTCCGCCGGAGAGAAGGTCCTAGAAAAAAAAGCACAAGTAACAGCATGCCCGGAAGAGTTTTTTTGTAGAAGGACAGCTCCAGCTCCCACTGAGGAGGCATCAACCTCCAATAGGAAGGGTTTAGATGGGTCAGGTCTGGAGAGCACGGGAGCCGAAGAAAAGGCAGACTTGAGCCGTTTAAAGGCGTCTTCCGCTTGAGGAGGCCAAGACTTGGGATCGGCATTTTTTTTGGTTAAAGCCACAATAGGAGCCACAACGGTAGAAAAATGTGGAATAAATTGCCTGTAATAATTGGCGAACCCCAAAAAACGTTGGATGGCACGGAGTCCGGAGGGGCGTGGCCAATCTAAGACGGCAGAGAGTTTGTCTGGATCCATTTGTAGTCCCTGGCCAGAGACCAAGTATCCTAGGAAAGGAAGAGATTGGCATTCAAACAGACATTTCTCTATTTTGGCATAGAGTTGATTGTCACGAAGTCTCTGAAGAACCATACGGACATGCTGGCGGTGTTCTTCTAGATTGGCAGAAAAAATCAGGATATCGTCCAGATATACAACAACACAGGAGTATAGGAGATCACGAAAAATTTCATTAACAAAGTCTTGGAAGACGGCAGGGGCGTTGCACAGGCCAAAGGGCATGACCAGATACTCAAAGTGTCCATCTCTGGTGTTAAATGCCGTTTTCCATTCATCCCCCTCTCTGATGCGGATGAGATTATAAGCACCTCTTAAGTCCAGTTTGGTAAAAATGTGGGCACCTTGGAGGCGATCAAAGAGTTCAGAGATGAGGGGTAGGGGGTAGCGGTTCTTAACCGTGATTTTATTAAGACCGCGGTAGTCAATGCAAGGACGTAGAGAGCCATCTTTTTTGGACACAAAGAAAAATCCGGCTCCGGCAGGAGAGGAGGATTTACGGATAAAGCCCTTTTTTAAATTTTCCTGGACGTATTCAGACATGGCAAGAGTCTCTGGGACGGACAGAGGATAGATTCTGCCCCGGGGTGGAGTAGTGCCCGGGAGGAGGTCAATAGGACAATCATAAGGCCTGTGAGGAGGTAGAGTCTCAGCTTGTTTTTTGCAAAAAACGTCCGCAAAGTCCATATAGGCCTTAGGGAGACCGGTTACAGGAGGAACCACAGAGTCACGGCAAGGGTTACTGGGAACCGGTTTTAGGCAGTCCTTGGAACAAGAGGGCCCCCAACTCCTGATCTCCCCAGTGGACCAATCCAGGGTTGGGGAATGGAGTTGAAGCCAGGGAAGTCCAAGGAGAATTTCAGAAGTGCAATTGGGGAGGACCAAAAGTTCAATCCTCTCGTGATGAGATCCGATGCACATTAGAAGGGGCTCCGTGCGGAAACGTATGGTACAGTCCAATCTTTCATTGTTTACACAATTGATGTAGAGAGGTCTGGCGAGACTGGTCACTGGGATGTTGAACCTGTTGACGAGAGAGGCCAAAATAAAATTTCCTGCAGATCCGGAGTCCAAGAAGGCCACAGCAGAGAAGGAGAAGGCAGAGGCAGACATCCGCACAGGCACAGTAAGACGTGGAGAAGCAGAGTAGACATCAAGGACTGTCTCACCTTTGTGCGGAGTCAGCGTACGTCTTTCCAGGCGGGGAGGACGGATAGGACAATCCTTCAGGAAGTGTTCGGTACTAGCACAGTACAGGCAGAGATTCTCCATGCGGCGTCGTGTCCTCTCTTGAGGTGTCAGGCGAGACCGGTCGACCTGCATAGCCTCCACGGCGGGAGGCACAGGAACAGATTGCAGGGGACCAGAGGAGAGAGGAGCCGGGGAGAAGAAACGCCTCGTGCGAACAGAGTCCATATCCTGGCGGAGCTCCTGACGCCTTTCGGAAAAACGCATGTCAATGCGAGTGGCTAGATGAATGAGTTCATGCAGGTTAGCAGGAATTTCTCGTGCGGCCAGAACATCTTTAATGTTGCTGGATAGGCCTTTTTTAAAGGTCGCGCAGAGTGCCTCATTATTCCAGGATAATTCTGAAGCAAGAGTACGGAATTGTACGGCATACTCGCCAACGGAAGAATTACCCTGGACCAGGTTCAACAGGGCAGTCTCAGCAGAAGAGGCTCGGGCAGGTTCCTCAAAGACACTTCGAATTTCCGAGAAGAAGGAGTGTACAGAGGCAGTGACGGGGTCATTGCGGTCCCAGAGCGGTGTGGCCCAAGACAGGGCTTTTCCAGACAGAAGGCTGACTACGAAAGCCACCTTAGACCTTTCAGTGGGGAACTGGTCCGACATCATCTCCAAGTGCAATGAACATTGGGAAAGAAAGCCACGGCAAAACTTAGAGTCCCCATCAAATTTATCCGGCAAGGATAGTCGTAGTCCAGAAGCGGCCACTCGCTGCGGAGGAGGTGCAGGAGCTGGCGGAGGAGATGATTGCTGGAGCTGTGGTAGTAACTGTTGTAGCATAACAGTCAGTTGAGACAGCTGTTGGCCTTGTTGCGCTATCTGTTGTGACTGCTGGGCGACCACCGTGGTGAGGTCAGCGACAACTGGCAGAGGAACTTCAGCGGGATCCATGGCCGGATCTACTGTCACGATGCCGGCTGGCAGGTAGTGGATCCTCTGTGCCAGAGAGGGATTGGCGTGGACCATGCTAGTGGACCGGTTCTAAGCCACTACTGGTTTTCACCAGAGCCCGCCGCAAAGCGGGATGGTCTTGCGCCGGCGGTAGTGACCAGGTCGTATCCACTAGCAACGGCTCAACCTCTCTGGCTGCTGAAGATAGGCGCGGTACAAGGGAGTAGACAGAAGCAAGGTCGGACGTAGCAGAAGGTCGGGGCAGGCAGCAAGGATCGTAGTCAGGGGCAACGGCAGGAGGTCTGGAACACAGGCTAGGAACACACAAGGAAACGCTTTCACTGGCACGATGGCAACAAGATCCGGCGAGGGAGTGAAGGGGAAGTGAGGTGATATAGGGAAGTGCACAGGTGATAACAATAATTGGAACCACTGCGCCAATCAGCGGCGCAGTGGCCCTTTAAATCGCAAAGACCCGGCGCGCGCGCGCCCTAGGGAGCGGGGCCGCGCGCGCCGGGACAGGACTGACGGAGAGCGAGTCAGGTACGGGAGCCGGGGTGCGCATCGCGAGCGGGCGCTACCCGCATCGCGAATCGCATCCCGGCTGGAGGCGGTATCGCAGCGCCCCAGGTCAGTGGAACTGACCGGAGCGCTGCAGTGAGGAGAGTGTAGCGAGCGCTCCGGGGAGGAGCGGGGACCCGGAGCGCTCGGCGTAACAATAAGTAATGTAATGTATGTACACAGTGACCTCACCAGCAAAATAGTGAGTACAGCTCTGGAGTATAATACAGGATATAACTCAGGATCAGTACAGGATAAGTAATGTAATGTATATACACAGTGATCTCACCAGCAGAATAGTGAGTACAGCTCTGGGGTATAATACAGGATATAACTCAGGATCAGTACAGGATAAGTAATGTAATGTATGTACACAGTGACCTCACCAGCAGAATAGTGAGTACAGCTCTGGAGAGAGGTTGGGTGTGTCTGAGCTCCTGTTACTTCCAGACTCTTCCAGTGAAGCAGTGATTTCCATCCGCCCCTCCCCAGGTGTGTGGCAGATACCTGGGTAGAGGGTTTTCCTGCTATGGAGCCCCAGGAGGCTTCATCTTGCACTCCCCGTACCCGGCCGGCGGGGGGTGCAAAGGAAAATGCGACGGCCAGCAGCCAGGATGGGGTGAGACGATCCACCAGGGCCCATCGCCATGTGGGGCCCCCTCCCCCATCCCCAGCTGGGAGCTGCAAGGCTTCCAGCAAAAGTTCCTCTGGGAAAAGAAGCTCATCCAGGCAGAGGAGTGGAGTGAAGGCTTCTACCTCAGGCTCCTCAGAACCCCAGCAATGGGGGGTAAAGGAGCCAAGGGAATCCCTGGAGACTTTCGGATCTAGAATCCAGGCAAAGATGGCCCAATATGAACAGCTTGGGAAACAGCTTCGTGGTCTTAGAGAAGACATAAAGTTTGCAACTTACCAGGCGGATACAGCAGCCAAGGGCAAGAGAGCAGCGTTCACTGCAAAGGTGAGAGCACTAAAGAAAGAGGTGGAGGAGATTGTTCAGCTGAGAGCGGACATTGTGGCTGGAGCCGGCTTCTTCAGTGAGAAGATTCTTAATGAAGAGAGGTTCCCCAAAAAGGGGGTCTCCAGAGGTGCAGAAAAAGAAAGTCACCAAGATGAGAGTGAGGAGGAGGAGGAGATGGAGGGAGGTGAGGAGGGGGATGTGAGTGAGGGGGATATGGACACGGGTTCTGTTTGTACCACCACCACTGTTACCCCAGACCCCCCACTTACCCTCAGTATGGACTACATAAACCCGGCTCAGGTGGCCTTACCTCCCTCCAGTGAGGACGATGAGGATGGCAGTGACTGTAGTGATTGCAGCGGCTCGGCAGATGGGGGTCTCCTGCATGCGATTGTTATGCAGGAGTCCCCCACCCGTCTGGAGAACTTCACTTTTGGTGATGATTTGGGCCCAGAAGAGAAGGGGAAGAGGAAGAAAGTGAAGGGCAAGAAGAGGAAGAAGGCACAAGGAGTGAAATTTGTATTTTCTTCTTTCCAGCAACCTGGGTCGGCTGAGAAGTCAGCTCAGGGTGCTGGGTCCCCCAATCTGCCAGACCCCGTTTCTGTAGTGGAGCGGGGCCAGCATGGGGGATACAGTAGTGCACCCAAAATGGCCGCGGGTTCTATAGAAAAAAAAGGGCACCCTCCTGTGAGGGGGGAGGGTGTCCAGGCACCAGAAAATGGCGGCAGTTTCTCCCGTTCAGGGGGCGGTCCCCGGGTTGAAGTGAGCGGTACAAGTCCTGGCGCTGCAGGGCACTCCCCTGTGAGGGGGGGGAGTGTCCGGGTACCAGACCTTGGTGGTTCAGGGGGCGGTCCCCTATGTGCGGTTGGTACCGTTTCTGGCACTGCGGGGCACTCACCTGTAAAGGGGGAGGTTCCCTGCACGTCAGCTGCAGTAGGCGGGGCAGGAGTGCGTCCGGAGGGACAGCTCCTGCCAAAATCCATGACTTCGTGTGAGGGGGCGGTGCCATCCATATCAGAGGCGGAGCCTGTGTCTGCACCCCAGAAGACTGGAAATGCAACCTTAGTCCTGAAACCGGCGACCCTTATACATAATGCAATAGACCCAGCCAGCCCAGCCTGTAATATACAGAGTGTAAGCAAGAGTGAAAGTGAGAGCAAAAATGTGTGGAAAAATGGTAATGTCCAGAGTGTGAGTTATGGTAGTGCGCATGGGAGGAGTTGTAGTAGCAGTGTGGATGAGGGGTGTGCAAGTTCGGTGCAAGAGAGAGGTGCAAGGGGAGTGCAAGAGAGGGGTGCAAGTGGAGTGCAAGAGAGGGGTGCAAGTGGAGTGCAAGAGAGGGGTGCAAGTGGAGTGCAAGAGAGGGGTACAAGTGGAGTGCAAGAGAGGGGTACAAGTGGAGTGCAAGAGAGGGGTACAAGTGGAGTGCAAGAGAGGGGTGTAAGTGGAGTGCAAGAGAGGGGTGCAAGTGGAATGCAGGTGAGGGGTGGTAGTGGAATGCCAGAGAGGTTTGACTGACACCTCAGCTAAGAACAAGGGTCCTGGTTTGGGATCTGGGTCAGGTCCTGGTTCGACTGCCCCCCCGGTAGTGGCTGCTTCTCCCAGAAGCTATGCCAGAGTCACTGCCGGGGGATCAGGGGGATCCCCATCTCCATCTGGCTCTGGGGGTCACTTGCAACAGCGCCTCCTGGAGGCTCTACGTAGGGGAGACAGGTCAATCCATGTAGAGGGGAGGGGTGAGGTTGACCTGTCTTTTTGGATAGAAAGACACGGCTTAGGCGCCTTCCGAGAACAAAACGGGGAGGTGGTCTGGTCCCTCCCGACATCCGGGCAGGAAAGTGGCCGTAGGAATGTGGTCCGTTTAGTGTGGAGGGGCGAAGATGCATGTCCGCCTCGGGGTAAGGTGGTTGAGCTCCTCCTCCGGATGGAATTCAGGGCAAGTGACATCTTTGCCCTGATCCACCCCTACGGTACTTCCGAATTTGACATCAGCTTCGTTCGGCCGGAGGGTTTGGAACTCTTCTGGTCGAACTATGAGGTGGTGAAGAGTGAGCCCGGCTGGCGGGATTTCGCCGTAAAGGCAATATCCCGTCAGAATCTGGCCAAGAAAGTGACCGTATTGACACGTAACGAGTCACTATCTTGCTATGACATCATGACCTGGCTCAGCCGATATGGGGATGTGACGGACATGCCAAAAAAGAACTATGACGAACATGGGATCTGGTCTGGGGCCTGGACGTTTTCCGTCAAACTGAAGCGTTCGGGGAGCACTGTTGCCCACATCCCATCAGCTGCTTTTCTTGGGAGAGACAGAATCCAAGTTTTCTACCAGGGGCAGCCCAAGGTCTGTCACAGATGTGGCAGCCCCACCCACTTTAGCGCAGCTTGTACCGTGCAGGTCTGTGCACTGTGCGGTGGGGTAGGTCATCTTGCCGCATCCTGTAGGCAGATCCGGTGTCATCTGTGTGGTGTCTTAGGACACCCTTTCAGCCGTTGTCCTAGCGCTTTTGCCCGGGCAACTGTCACCTTGGCTGGGGAGAGCAGTAATGTTGCCTCAGCTGGGGATGGCACGAGTGCGGGTGAAGGTGCAACAGGGTCAGTGAAGAGGAAAAGTCCCGCCAAGCTGAGGCGGGAGGCTAATCGCAGAAGGAGCAGGGAACTGGAGAGTTCCCATGTGGCAGGGGTAGCTTCTGACCCTGCTCCAGAGGTTAGTCCTGAAACTGCTGAGGCCCTGGAGGAAAATGTGCTGGAGGAGGAAGCGAGGAGAATCTGTGGAGAAGAGGGCAGCAAGGCCGATCTTTCCGATTCCTCCCACTTTGAAAGTGTGGATGAGGAGGGTGAAGAGCGGCCAAAAAAGAAGGGCAATAAAAGGGGAAAGAAGAGGTCGGAGCCCTCTAGTCCCCGTGCTACGGACCAGGTCCCAAGCGGAAGCCTACCTGCCCCCCCTCTGATTGATCTGTCTAACCGGTTCTCTGTCCTTGATGACATCTCCTCCCCCTCTTTGGAGGGGGTGGTCGAGGATGGGGTACCTGAAGTGGGGGAGCCTCCGGGGGGAACTGGACCCTGTCCTGATGGGGCAATTTCCTCAGGGGATGGGGCCAAACCAGAGCCAGACGGAGATGGGGATTCAAAAATGGACCAATCAGAGTCTAAAAAAAGGCTAAAAGAGAAAGAAGCCTCCTCGTCTGGGGATGAGGGGGTAAAGAAAAGACAGAAGTGAGGGGGTTAGGGCCGTCTAACTCAATCACCCATGATGGCGGCACTCACCCCATTGACGCTGGCATCTATTAACTGTGCCAGTATAAAGTCTGATACGGCTAGATTCGCAGCCTTTGATTTTCTCGGCCGTGTTGAAGCCGATATTTTGTATCTGCAGGAGACCAGGTTGTCAGATCTTGCCTCCCTGGTAAAAGCCAGGAGAGAGTGGAGGTGCGGGCTTTCCCACTGGTCTCTTGCGGCTGAGCCGTATAGTGGGGTGGCGGTCCTTTTTACCGCTCCGGTTGAATGCAGACGGGTTATTGAGTTAGAAATGGGGAGGTGCCTGATCTTAGATGTCCTCATGAAGGGACAGGAGCTCCGGCTCATTAACATCTATGCCCCACAAACCAAGTGGGGCCGCAAAGATCTCTTTATGAGGATCAAGCCCTTCCTTTTTACTAGCCGGCAAGTGATCTTTGGAGGGGACTTCAATACTGTCACAAGGTCCCAAGATAGGAGAGGTTCCAATGGTCCGCTGGCTTACGATAGCATAGCTCTCAATAATATAGTTAGGGAAGCTCGCCTAGAGGACGCCCACATCCGGAGCCCCTCAGGCCACGTGGGTTTCACCTATCATCGAGGTAGCTGCTGGTCTAGGATAGACAGGTTTTATTTAAAGGAGGAAGCCGTCTCTTCCGCAGTGTCCGTGGTTGAGGTGGAGTTCTCCGATCACTGTATGATTTTGTTTTCCTTGAATGTTTCAGAGACCCCCCGGATGGGTAAAGGTTATTGGAAGCTGAATTCGTCCCTCCTGGAGGAAGCGGAGATAAGACAGTCCTTTGAGGATTTTCTTCAGAGTCAGGTACCTTTACTGGACCTTTGTAGTAGTAAGTCAGAGTGGTGGGAGATATTCAAGAAGCGGGTTGCGGGGTTCTTCCGCCAGCTCTCAAGCCTCAGGTCCCTGAACAGGTATCGCTTGTATCAGGGTCTGAGGAGGAAACTCGAGCTTCTCGTCTCGACTGGAGGTAGCTGGGAGGATATCTCCAGAGTGAAGTCCTTGTTGATGAGGTGTCAGTATGATAGGCACGCATCTTTGGTTTTTGAGAGGGATTTTGGGAAGTACCGCTCGCCCGACCCTTACAGAAACTGCAAGATGTCAGTGAGTAGTAAAATCATCTCAGGACTGATTGATAGTACGGGATCTCTGAATCGGTCCAGATCAGGGATCCTGGAGGTCGTCAGATCCTTCTACTTGCACCTCTTGGGGAGGAAGGATCTAGATCGGGACAAGATGTCGGCTTTCCTGGCTGAAACCATTCCTGAGCCAGGGGTAGACCCCTCTCTTGGCGTTTTGGCAGAAGAGATTAAGGAAGAGGAAGTGAGACTGGCGATTGAGGGGCTTGCCCCCCAAGAAGTCGCCAGGTCCGGATGGCTTAACATCCGAGTGGTACAAGACCTTTAAGGAGTCTTTAGCTCCCCTCTTGACTGTGGTATTCAATGAGTGTCTCTCCTCGGGCACTCTGCCTAGGTCAATGAGGAGGTCAGCCCTGATTCTTCTCTCAAAGGGTAAAGATCCTAGCCGGATTGAGAATTGGAGGCCCATAGCTCTTCTCAATACGGACAGGAAGCTTCTGGCCAAGATACTGTTTAATCGGTTGGTGGATTTTGCACCCCGACTCCTTTCGGGGGCCCAGCACTGCTCTGTTCCAGGCCGAAGCACGTTAAGTGCTGTCCTCAGTGTCAGGGAGGCAGTGGAGCGGAGCAGTGCAGGTCTCTGGAAGGGGTACTTACTGTCCTTGGATCAGGCAAAAGCATTTGATCGGGTGAACCATGACTACCTCTGGTCCGTCCTTCTAAGATATGGCTTACCGAGTACTTTTGTTAATTGGCTCAAGATCTTGTATGCAGGGGCAGAGAGTTTCCCGCTGGTGAACGGTTGGTCTGGCCGCTCTTTTGAGGTTGGGTCCGGAGTCCGTCAGGGTTGTCCTTTGAGCCCGCTGTTATACGTGTTCGCAATCGATCCCTTCGTCCGGAGGGTAGATTGTGGACCATTGGCGGGAGTCGGGATGAGTCTGGCGGAGCCGGATGTCGCCCAGAGAGTTGTGGCGTATGCTGATGATGTCACCATTTTCGTCTCCTCGAGGGGGGAGGTCGATGTGGTGATGTCAGAGGTGGACCGCTACTCGGAGGCTTCCGGGTCTAAGATCAACCGGGATAAGTGTGAAAGTCTCTGGCTGGGAGGGGGGGATCCCACATTTGATCTCCCGGACACCCTTCCGGGGCCCCAAGAATCAGCAAAAGTTTTGGGCATCACATTCGGCCAGGATGATTATCCCACCAAAAACTGGGATGGTAAGCTCCAGGATGCCACTCAGAAGGTGAACCAGTGGAAGGGTTGGTCTATGATCCTCAGGGAAAGGGTACACCTGATCAAATCGTACCTGCTCCCCTTGTTTATCTACCTGGGCAGCGTATGTATCTTGCCAGAGGCTTACTACACTAGGGTCTACAGCCTGTTTTTCCAACTGTTATGGGGGAACAGGATGAACCTAGTCAAGAGGGAGGTTACGTACCGCACGAGGAGACTAGGGGGTTTATCTATGGTAAACCCTGTGGTGTTCTTAACAAACACCTTCTTGAAAGCCAACATCTCAAACCTCTGGTCAGAGAGGGCTTTTCCGTGGGTACTCTCCTGCAGGGAATGGTTTCGGCCTTTCTTCCAGGAATGGGAGACAGGAGGGCAAGTGAAGGACCTCCGTACGCCCCATGGATATCTTCCGGCTTATGCTACCCCGACTCTGAAGGCGATACGTCGGTGGGGTCTGGGAGTGTGGGAGATCAGGACCCAGTCAAGGCAGTTCCTTGACAAACGGGTTCTGTTGACCCACTTCCAGAAGCCTCTGGCGCTCAGGGACTGCCCAGGTCAGGATCTGAGGGTGGGGTTGTTTCTTTTAAACATGAAAAGGATCCCCCAGAAGTTTTGGGACTTGGCCTGGCGCTGCTTTCAGGGGAAGCTATATGTGAGGGACAATTTGAAGTGTAGGAGATCTGATGACCGGGACTGTCCCCGAGAAGAGTGTGTGGACACGCTGGAAAGCATGGACCATTTCCTCCTTCATTGTCCCTTTAATATAGGGGTTTACAACAGGGTGGGCGCTTCCATTGGCTGTATTCAACTTGCCGGCCTTACCTACCCGGAGTGGGCTTATGGGGCATTCAGGAACCTGGGTGGTCGAGACCGGGGCACTTTATTCTTAGTTAGCTTAGTGATTAGGTACCACACGTGGAACGCACGGTGTTTAGTGTCTACGCAGCGTAAAGTCCTCTCCGAGGTGGAGGTCTGTAGGAATATCACCGGTGACCTCGGGAAGATCAGGTCTTTGGAGTATGGCAGTCTTGGTAACAGTAGGGCTTCTCTCCTATGGAGAGGGTTTTCTTTTGATGTGCCCTAGGTACTAGACCTTCTGGGTAGAGTACCCTTGTTTTGGTTAGGGACAGTGATGTAAGGGGACAGGGTTAGGGTGATAGTAGGGTCAGTTTCTATTTTAGGGATAATGGTAGGGTGAGAGGTAGGAAGGTGTTAGGGAAAGTATGTAAATTTTTGTATGTATCAGGATTGCCATCCTTCTTCCTGGTGGTGGGCTAATGCATGTGTACCATAGCTTTTTGTTTTGTTTTCCGATGTTTAGGTTATGAAGGGCTTACAGGCACCGAACTTGGGCCTAGTGTGGGTTATATTGTTTATGTATGTTATAAAGTTGGTTATGGTTAAGTTGGTTGGGAGGAGTTCTAGGTTGGGTGGGTGTATTTGGTGGGTGGTGGTTTTCTTTTGGAGGACCTGGCATCGGTCAGTCGTGGCTGGACATTGAGAACTGTGGACTCTGACCCATGTACAGAAGGGCGGGTGGTGTGGGTGAAGGGATAGTTTAGAGTAGGATGTTTTATTGTATATTTAGGTGTGTTTCCTGTATAATAATAGGTGTGTATATAGTGTATATAGTTTATATGTATAAATTGTGTACATTACATGTAATTATTATAAAAATATATAAAATTTTTTTTTTTTTTTTTTTTTTTTTTTTTTTTAATCTTGATTTGTGAATTATATATTGTTTATATTGTGTTTATAGTAGAGATAGATATGGCAGTCGAACCAGATGTTATTTTTGTAGTAATTTTTGTATCCAGTTGTGGTTTAGGTCTTGTGGGATAACGTAGAAAACTAATGTATATATGTGTGTGTGGAAGGGGAAAAAAAAAAAGTGTGTGTGTGTATATATATATATATAACATTTGGTGTGCAGTGGGAGTGTTTTCGGTTTGTAATATGTGATTTTTCCCAAGTTTGGGTGTTTGAGTTGTAGATTAATTTATCTTTATGCTTTTGTAAAGTTATGGATCTGTGATGCATGTGTGTGGCATAGTATTATTATTATTATTATTATTAGTGTTATTATAAAAAAAAAAAAAAAAAAAAAAAAAGGGGTGTGGTGTGTAGTGGGAGTGCTTGTTGTGTTTTCTGTGTGTTTTGTAGTGTGTGTTTTTCCCAAGTCTGGGTGTTTTTGAGTTACAGCTAAATAGTGCTATTTTTATGTTTCTTTTTTGGTTATGTAAGTTGAGTATGCATGTGAGTGTGTTGTTAGATATTAGGTTATGTAAGGTGTGTTTCTTTTTGTTAGGAAAACTGGGCTGGCCGGTTAGGCAGGATTTATGTTTTTATTTTAAATGTAAAGTTTTGGTTTATGTTATTTCATGTTGCTGTTTTCAGTTATGGCCAAGTTGTGCTGGTTTTGTGTTTTTGTTATGATTTATATTTTTCTAATAAAAGATCTACAGGATATAACTCAGGATCAGTACAGGATAAGTAATGTAATGTATGTACACAGTGACCTCACCAGCAGAATAGTGAGTACAGCTCTGGAGTATAATACAGGATATAACTCAGGATCAGTACAGGATAATTAATAGTGTTTAGTAATAAAGCAGAAACTGTTTCGTATAATTTACGTTCCCTCCATTCTTCTAGGTTACGCTCCCATTTTTGAGGTGAGAACCCGTGATGCTAATGGAAAGGTGGGTGAGAGCGTGATCCTCCATTGCGCCTTCACCTCTGATGGGACACAATCCAGTAATGTCCTATGGGAGAAGGTGGGAGACGCTGGAGTCGTGTACAGATATGAGAATGGAAACATCTTATTGGACAACCAGAACCCAAACTTTACCAACCGGACATCACTCTTCCTTGAACTTCTGCCTGCAGGAGACGCTTCCCTGACTATAGATAATCTGCAGATGAAGGACGCTGGAGAATATATGTGTACAGTAACCAATTCCAAAGGAAAGAAAGCAAGAGGTCTGAGACTCAATGTGGGGGGTGAGTTATATGGAGGAGAAGGGTCTGCACCTGGTCTACACACGGTAATATATATGTGAGGTCTAGAACACTTGTGACATCATCAGACAGAGTATTAGAATTATATGTTGGGGCATAACTCATATAAAGGTGATGACACTAAATCTACACATCATAGAAGAGATTCTCAAACCACAGTCTGCAAGGTGTGATGGAGGACTGGAGGAGGACAGAAAGAGTCTGGAGGGGACAGAGGAGTTCAGAGGGGACAGAGGAGTTCAGAGGAGACAGAGGAGTCTGGAGGAGGAGAAGAGGAGTCTTGAGTAGGAGGACAGAATTCTGGAGAACGGGAAAGAGGAATCTGGAGGAGGGGGAAAGAGGAATCTGGAGAAGGGGAAAGAGGAATCTGGAGGAGGGGAAAGAGGAATCTGGAGGAGGGGACAGAGGAGTCTGGTGGAGGAGGGGAAAGAGTAATCTGGAGGAGGGTAAAGAGGAATTTGGAGGAGGGGACAGAGGAGTCTGGAGAGGGACAGAGGAGTCTGGAGGAGGAGGAGGACAGAGGAGTCTGGAGGAGAAGAGGAAAGAGAAATCTGGAGGAGGGGACAGAGGGGTCTGGAGGAGGGCAGAGGAGTCTTGAGGAAGAGGGCAGAGGAGTCTGGGGGAGGAGGACATAGGGATCAGGGGAAGGAGGGGGACAGAGAAGACTGAAGGAGGAAACAGAGGAGTATAGAGGAAGACAGAGGAGTCTGATGGAGGAGGGCTGAGAAGTCTTGAGGAAGACCGAAGAGTCTGGGAGGAAACAGGGGAATTGGTCACAAAGGAGTCTGGAGGAGGAGGACAGAGGAGTCTAAAGGAGAGAACAAGAGAGTATGGAGGAGGAGGACAGTGGAGTCTAAAGGAGGGAACAATGGAGTATGGAGGAGGACAGAGGAGTCTAAAGGAGGGAACAAGGGAGTATGGAGGAGGAGGACAGAGGAGTCTAAAGGAGGAAACAAGAGAGTATGGAGGAGGACAGAGGAGTCTACAGGAGGGAACAAGGGAGTATGGAGGAGGAGGACAGAGGAGTCTAAAGGAGAGAACAAGGGAGTATGGAGGAGGAGGACAGAGGAGTCTAAAGGAGGAAACAAGAGAGTATGGAGGAGGAAAGAGGAGTCTAAAGGAGGGAACAAGGGAGTATGGAGGAGGAGGACAGAGGAGTCTAAAGGAGGAAACAAGAGAGTATGGAGGAGGACAGAGGAGTCTAAAGGAGGGAACAAGGGAGTATGGAGGAGGAGGACAGAGGAGTCTAAAGGAGGGAACAAGAGAGTATGGAGGAGGACAGAGGAGTCTAAAGGAGGGAACAAGGGAGTATGGAGGAGGAGGACAGAGGAGTCTAAAGGAGAGAACAAGGGAGTATGGAGGAGGAGGACAGAGGAGTCTAAAGGAGGAAACAAGAGAGTATGGAGGAGGAGGGCAGAGGAGTCTAAAGTAGAGAACAAGGGAGTATGGAGGAGGAGGACAGAGGATTCAAAAGGAGGGAACAAGAGAGTATGGAGGAGGAGGGCAGAGGAGTCTAAAGTAGGGAACAAGGGAGTATGGAGGAGGAGGACAGAGTATTCAAAAGGAGGGAACAAGGGAGTATGGAGAAGGAGGACAGAGGAGTATAAAGGAGCGAACGAGGAAGTATGGAGGAAGACAGAGGAGTCTGGAGGAGGAGAAGAGGAGTCTGGAGTAGGAGGACATATGAGTCTGATGGAGGGAACAGAGAATTCTGGAGAATGGGACAGAGGAGTCTGGTGGAGGAGGGGAAAGAGGAATCTGGAGGAGGGGACAGGGGGTCTGGAGAGGGACAGTGGAGTCTGGAGAGGGACAGAGGAGTCTGGAGGAGGAGGACAGAGGAGATTGGAAGAGGAGGACAGAGGAGTCTGGAGAAGGAGGACAGAGGAGTCTGGAGGAGGAGGACAGAAGAGTCTGGAGGAGAAGAGGAAAGAGGAATTTGGAGGAGGGGACAGAGGGGTCTGGAGGAGGGCAGAGGAGTCTTGAGGAAGAGGGCAGAGGAGTCTGGGGGAGGAGGACAGAGGAATCAGGGGAAGGAGGGGGACAGAGAAGTCTGGAGGAGGATAGAGCAGTCTGGAGGAGGAAACAGAGGAGTATAGAGGAAGACAGAGGAGTCTGATGGAGGAGGGCTGAGAAGTCTGGAGGAAGACCGAGGAGTCTGGGAGGAAACAGGTGAATTGGTCACAAAGGAGTCTGGAGGAGGAGGACAGAGAAGTCTAAAGGAGGAAACAAGGGAGTATGGAGGAGGAGGACAGAGGAGTCTAAAGGAGGGAACAAGGGAGTATGGAGGAGGAGGACATAGGAGTCTAAAGGAGGGAACAAGGGAGTATGGAGGAGGACAGAGGAGTCAAAAGGAGGGAACAAGGGAGTATGGAGGAGTAGGACAGAGGAGTCTAAAGGAGGGAACGAGGAAGTATGGAGGAGGAGGACAGAGGAGTCTGGAGGAGGAGAAGAGGAGTCTGGAGTAGGAGGACATATGAGGGAACAGAGAATTCTGGAGAACGGGACAAAAGAGTCTGGTGGAGGAGGGGAAAGAGGAATCTGGAGGAGGGGACAGAGGGTCTGGAGAGGCACAGAGGAGTCTGGAGAGGCACAGAGGAGTCTGGAGGAGGAGGACAGAGGAGTCTGGAGAAGGAGGACAGAGGAATCTGGAGGAGGGGACAGAGGAGTCTGGAGGAGGGCAGAGGAGTCTCGAGGAAGAGGGCAGAGGAGTCTGGGGGAGGAGGACAGAGGAGTCAGGGGAAGGAGGGGAACAGAGAAGTTTTAAGGAGGAGGAGGATAGAGCAATCTGGAGGAGGAAACAGAGGAGTATAGAGGAAGACAGAGGAGTCTGGGAGGAAACAGGGGAATTGGTCACAAAGGAGTCTGGAGGAGGAGGACAGAGGAGTCTAAAGGAGGGACAAGGGAGTATGGAGGAAGAGGACAGAGGAGTCTAAAGGAGGGAACGAGGGAGTTTGGAGGAGGAGGACAGAGGAGTCTAAAGGAGGGAACGAGGGAGTATGTAGGAGGAGGACAGAGGAGTCTAAAGGAGAGAACGAGGGAGTTTGGAGGAGGAGGACAGAGGAGTCTAAAGAAGGGAACAAGGGAGTATGTAGGAGGAGGACAGAGGAGTCTAAAGGAGGGAACAAGGGAGTATGGAGGAGGAGGACAGAGGAGTCTGGAGGAGGGCAGAGGAGTCTTGAGGAAGAGGGCAGAGGAGTCTGGGGGAGGAGGACAGAGGAATCATGGGAAGGAGGGGGACAGAGAAGTCTGGATGAGGATAGAGCAGTCTGGAGGAGGAAACAGAGGAGTATAGAGGAAGACAGAGGAGTCTGATGGAGGAGGGCTGAGAAGTCTGGAGGAAGACCGAGGAGTCTGGGAGGAAACAGGTGAATTGGTCACAAAGGAGTCTGGAGGAGGAGGACAGAGGAGTCTAAAGGAGGGAACAAGGGAGTATGGAGGAGGAGGACATAGGAGTCTAAAGGAGGGAACAAGGGAGTATGGAGGAGGAGGACAGAGAAGTCTAAAGGAGGAAATGAGAGTATGGAGGAGGTGGACATAGGAGTCTAAAGGAGGGAACAAGGGAGTATGGAGGAGGACAGAGGAGTCAAAAGGAGGGAACAAGGGAGTATGGAGGAGTAGGACAGAGGAGTCTAAAGGAGGGAACGAGGAAGTATGGAGGAGGAGGACAGAGGAGTCTGGAGGAGGAGAAGAGGAGTCTGGAGTAGGAGGACATATGAGGGAACAGAGAATTCTGGAGAACGGGACAAAAGAGTCTGGTGGAGGAGGGGAAAGAGGAATCTGGAGGAGGGGACAGAGGGTCTGGAGAGGCACAGAGGAGTCTGGAGAGGCACAGAGGAGTCTGGAGGAGGAGGACAGAGGAGTCTGGAGAAGGAGGACAGAGGAATCTGGAGGAGGGGACAGAGGAGTCTGGAGGAGGGCAGAGGAGTCTCGAGGAAGAGGGCAGAGGAGTCTGGGGGAGGAGGACAGAGGAGTCAGGGGAAGGAGGGGAACAGAGAAGTTTTAAGGAGGAGGAGGATAGAGCAATCTGGAGGAGGAAACAGAGGAGTATAGAGGAAGACAGAGGAGTCTGGGAGGAAACAGGGGAATTGGTCACAAAGGAGTCTGGAGGAGGAGGACAGAGAAGTCTAAAGGAGGGACAAGGGAGTATGGAGGAAGAGGACAGAGGAGTCTAAAGGAGGGAACGAGGGAGTTTGGAGGAGGAGGACAGAGGAGTCTAAAGGAGGGAACGAGGGAGTATGTAGGAGGAGGACAGAGGAGTCTAAAGGAGAGAACGAGGGAGTTTGGAGGAGGAGGACAGAGGAGTCTAAAGAAGGGAACAAGGGAGTATGTAGGAGGAGGACAGAGGAGTCTAAAGGAGGGAACAAGGGAGTATGGAGGAGGAGGACAGAGGAGTCTAAAGGAGAGAACAAGGGAGTATGGAGGAGGAGGACAGAGGAGTATAAAGGAGAGAACAAGGGAGTATGGAGGAGGAGGACAGAGGAGTCTAAAGGAGAGCACAAGGGAGTATGGAGGAGGAGGACAGAGGAGTCTAAAGGAGGGAACAAGGGAGTATGGAGAAGAAGGACAGAGGAGTCTAAAGGCGAGAACAACGGAGTATGGAGGAGGAGGACAGAGGAGTCTAAAGGAGAGAACAAGGGAGTATGGAGGAGGAGAACAGAGGAGTCTAAAGGAGAGAACAAGGGAGTATGGAGGAGGAGGACAGAGGAGTCTAAAGGAGAGAACAAGAGAGTGTAGAGGAGGAGGACAGAGGAGTCTAAAGGAGGGAACGAGGAAGTATGGAGGAGGACAGAGAAGTCTGGAGGAGGAGAAGAGGAGTCTGGAGAAGGAGGACATATGAGGGAACAGAGAATTCTGGAGAACGGGACAGAGGAGTCTGGTGGAGGAGGGGAAAGAGGAATCTGGAGGAGGGGACAGAGGGTCTGGAGAGGGACAGAGGAGTCTGGAGAGGAACAGAGGAGTCTGGAGGAGGAGGACAGAGGAGTTTGGAAGAGGAGGACAGAGGAGTCTGGAGAAGGGCAGAGGAGTCTTGAGGAACAGGGCAGAGGAGTCAGGGGAAGGAGGGGGACAGAGAAGTTTTAAGGAGGAGGAGGATAGAGCAGTCTGGAGGAGGAAACAGAGGAGTATAGAGGAAGACAGAGGAGTCTGGGAGGAAACAGGGGAATTGGTCACAAAGGAGTCTGGAGGAGGAGGACAGAGAAGTCTAAAGGAGGAAACAAGAGAGTATGGAGGAGGAGGACAGAGGAGTCTAAAGTAGGGAACGAGGGAGTATGGAGGAGGAGACCAGAGGAGTCTAAAGGAGGGAACAAGGGAGTATAGAGGAGGAGGACAGAGGAGTTTAAAGGAGGGAACAAGGGAGTTTGGAGGAGGAGGACAGAAGAGTTTAAAGGAGGGAACAAGGGAGTATGGAGGAGGACAGAGGAGTCTAAAGGAGAGAACAAGGGAGTATGGAGGAGGAGGACAGAGGAGTCTAAAGGAGGGAACAAGGGAGTATGGAGGAGGACAGAGGAGTCTAAAGGAGAGAACAAGGGAGTATGGAGGAGGAGGACAGAGGAGTCTAAATGAGAGAACAAGGGAGTATGGAGGAGGAGGACAGAGGAGTCTAAAGGAGAGAACAAGGGAGTATGGAGGAGGAGGACAGAGGAGTCTAAAGGAGCGAACAAGGGAGTATGGAGGAGGAGGACAGAGGAGTCTAAAGGAGGGAACAAGGGAGTCTGGAGGAGGAGGACAGAGAAGTCTAAAGGAGGGACAAGGGAGTATGGAGGAAGAGGACAGAGGAGTCTAAAGGAGGGAACGAGGGAGTTTGGAGGAGGAGGACAGAGGAGTCTAAAGGAGGGAACGAGGGAGTATGTAGGAGGAGGACAGAGGAGTCTAAAGGAGAGAACGAGGGAGTTTGGAGGAGGAGGACAGAGGAGTCTAAAGAAGGGAACAAGGGAGTATGTAGGAGGAGGACAGAGGAGTCTAAAGGAGGGAACAAGGGAGTATGGAGGAGGAGGACAGAGGAGTCTAAAGGAGAGAACAAGGGAGTATGGAGGAGGAGGACAGAGGAGTATAAAGGAGAGAACAAGGGAGTATGGAGGAGGAGGAGGACAGAGGAGTCTAAAGGAGAGCACAAGGGAGTATGGAGGAGGAGGACAGAGGAGTCTAAAGGAGGGAACAAGGGAGTATGGAGAAGAAGGACAGAGGAGTCTAAAGGCGAGAACAACGGAGTATGGAGGAGGAGGACAGAGGAGTCTAAAGGAGAGAACAAGGGAGTATGGAGGAGGAGGACAGAGGAGTCTAAAGGAGAGAACAAGGGAGTATGGAGGAGGAGGACAGAGGAGTCTAAAGGAGAGAACAAGAGAGTGTAGAGGAGGAGGACAGAGGAGTCTAAAGGAGGGAACGAGGAAGTATGGAGGAGGACAGAGAAGTCTGGAGGAGGAGAAGAGGAGTCTGGAGAAGGAGGACATATGAGGGAACAGAGAATTCTGGAGAACGGGACAGAGGAGTCTGGTGGAGGAGGGGAAAGAGGAATCTGGAGGAGGGGACAGAGGGTCTGGAGAGGGACAGAGGAGTCTGGAGAGGAACAGAGGAGTCTGGAGGAGGAGGACAGAGGAGTTTGGAAGAGGAGGACAGAGGAGTCTGGAGAAGGGCAGAGGAGTCTTGAGGAAGAGGGCAGAGGAGTCAGGGGAAGGAGGGGGACAGAGAAGTTTTAAGGAGGAGGAGGATAGAGCAGTTTGGAGGAGGAAACAGAGGAGTATAGAGGAAGACAGAGGAGTCTGGGAGGAAACAGGGGAATTGGTCACAAAGGAGTCTGGAGGAGGAGGACAGAGAAGTCTAAAGGAGGAAACAAGAGAGTATGGAGGAGGAGGACAGAGGAGTCTAAAGTAGGGAACGAGGGAGTATGGAGGAGGAGACCAGAGGAGTCTAAAGGAGGGAACAAGGGAGTATAGAGGAGGAGGACAGAGGAGTTTAAAGGAGGGAACAAGGGAGTTTGGAGGAGGAGGACAGAAGAGTTTAAAGGAGGGAACAAGGGAGTATGGAGGAGGACAGAGGAGTCTAAAGGAGAGAACAAGGGAGTATGGAGGAGGAGGACAGAGGAGTCTAAAGGAGGGAACAAGGGAGTATGGAGGAGGAGGACAGTGGAGTCTAAAGGAGAGGACAAGAGAGTATGGAGGAGGAGGACAGAGGAGTCTAAAGGAGGGAACAAGGGAGTATGGAGGAGGACAGAGGAGTCTAAAGGAGAGAACAAGGGAGTATGGAGGAGGAGGACAGAGGAGTCTAAATGAGAGAACAAGGGAGTATGGAGGAGGAGGACAGAGGAGTCTAAAGGAGAGAACAAGGGAGTATGGAGGAGGAGGACAGAGGAGTCTAAAGGAGCGAACAAGGGAGTATGGAGGAGGAGGACAGTGGAGTCTAAAGGAGAGGACAAGAGAGTATGGAGGAGGAGGACAGAGGAGTCTAAAGGAGAGGACTAGGGAGTATGGAGGAGGAGGACAGAGGAGTCTAAAGGAGGGAACAAGGGAGTATGGAGGAGGAGGACAGAGGAGTCTAAAGGAGGGAACAAGAGAGTATGGAGGAGGAGGACAGTGGAGTCTAAAGGAGGGAACAAGAGAGTATGGAGGAGGACAGAGGAGTCTGGAGAAGGGTACAGAGGAGGTTGTAGAGGTCAGAGGAGTCTGAAGGGAAGGGACAAAGGCAAAAGAGTGTCAACGGTTCTGTAGGAGACAGGGGGTCTGGAGGAGGGAGACAGAAGTGTTTTAAGGGAGGCTAGAGATGTCTTAGGAGACAGAAGAGTCTGGTGGAGGAGGATAGAGATGCCTTTAGGAGACAGAGGGGTTTAGAGGGATGATAGAGATGTCTGGAAGAGACTGCCATGATTTCAAACACAATGTTTATTAGAACGTTTTAGAATGTCTAATTTTTGCAGGGATCAACTTTTATTTACTTAAAATTAGAAGACTTCGCCGTGCGTTAAGTGACATGATCCAGTTTAAGGGGTTGTTGGATAATAGAAAACCAGAGTTAATTTCTTCCAAATACAGCGCCACCCCTGTCCTCAGGTTGTGTGTAGTATTCAAGCTCAGTTCCATTGAAGTGAATGGAGACAAGTTGTAATACCAAACACAACCTAAGGATAGGGGTGGCGCTATTTTTGGAAGAAATGTTTTTTTTATTCCTGGACAACCCCTTTAATAGTAGATTTCCTGGAATATTATGGCATAAACCTATATTTTTTGTCTATCTTCTCTGGGCACATGGTGGATGGTTCATCCAGGTTTGGCCTCTTTATAACATGTACGTTTTGTTTCCAGTTTTTTCAGATCTAGTGATGACGCTGATCTCCCAGAACACCCTGCGCTGTTCATCCCCCAGCTGGTTCCCCAGACCTAGTGTACAATGGCGAAATGATTCAGGATATAACCTCACCAGCTTCTCTAACACCACCTATGAGCCCGGGCCCAGCGGCACATTCATGGTTAACTCTGAGTTCAAGAATGCAGAAAAGAATAAATATTATACATGTGTTATCGAGAATGACCATGGCCATCAACAAGGCAAAGCTTTAATCACAGGTGTATAATATATATAATAATGACATCACAGGTCTGTAATATATGGATGATGATATCACACTGCAGTATGCATTTGGTAGGTAATGTATATCTAATGAGGATGACATCATAGGTGTGTAAAATGGGACTTTAGACATTATAAGTGTGTAATATTAAGGGTTAATGTAGTGGCATGGGGGGGATGTTGGTGGAAATACCTGATCACTTCGTGACGCCAGGGCACAGTTATCCTATACATGGTCCGAGGTTGGAGACAGCTTCTCCTGGGCCAGACATGAGGAGAAAATTAACACAGTCCTGAACAGTATATCTAGGGAAGGGACTGGTGTCCTAGGGTGCAGAAAAAATGATAATCACCCAATGTGGATAGAGCAAAGTCCGCACGATGTGTCTTGGAGCAATAGCCGACTTCTTTATATCTTCATACGCAGTATTCACTGCTAGAATCCTCCGGCCATCACTCTTCACACGAAGGACAGGTGAGAACGGTCGCTACGTTTCAGAGGCTGCGCCTCCTTTCTCAAGCATAGTGCACGTCTCCCATCACCAACATACATAGTATCAAACTCTCGCGAGACTTTAATTCTATAAAAATGTACCAACATATCTTATATATTTTATACATAACAAAATACTAAAAACAATGTACCGTATTTATCGGTGTATACCACGCGCCGGCCTATAACACGCACCCTCATTTTACTAAGGATATTTGGGTAAAAAAATAGTTTTTACCCAAATATCCATGGTAAAATGAGGGTGCGTGTGTGCGCGTGTATACCCCGATATACCCCCAGGAAAGGCAGCGGGAGAGAGGCCGTCACTGCCCGCTTCTCTCCCCCTGCCTTTCCTGGGGGTCTAGAGCCCTGCTGCCGCCGCTTCTCTCCCGCTGGCTATTGGCGCCGCTGCCCGTTCTCTCCCCCTGACTATCGGTGCCGGCGCCCCATTGCTGGCGCCGATAGCCAGAGGGAGAGAAGCTGTGCCGGCAATGGGGCAGCGGTGCCGATAGCCAGGGGGAGAGAAGGGGCAGCGGCACCCATTGCCAGCGCCGCTGCCCCGTTGCCTTCCCCCATCCCCGGTTGCATAATTACCTGTTGCCGGGGTCAGGTCCGCGCTGCTTCAGGCCTCCGGTGTGCGTCCCCTGCGTCGTTGCAATGCGCTGCACGGCGCGGCGCAATGACAACGTCATTGCGCCGCGCCGTGCAACGCATTGCAACGACGCAGGGGACGCACACCGGAGGCCTGAAGCAGCGCGGACCCGACCCCAGCAATGGGGCGCCGGCACCAATAGTCAGGGGGAGAGAAGCGGTTCCGGCAATGGGGCAGCGGTGCCGATAGCCAGGGGGAGAGAAGGGGCAGCGGCACCCATTGCCAGCGACGCTGCCCCTTTGCCTCCCCCCATCCCCGGTTGCATAATTACCTGTTGCTGGGGTCGGGTCAGCGCTGCTTCAGGTCTCCGGTGTGCGTCCCCTGCGTCGTTGCAATGCGTTGCACGGCGCGGCGCAATGACGTTGCCATTGCGCCGCGCGGTGCAGCGCATTGCAACGACGCAGGGGACGCACACCGGAGGCCTGAAGCAGCGCGGACCCGACCCCGCCAATGGGGCACCGGCACCGATAGTCAGGGGGAGAGAACGGGCAGCGGCGCCGATAGCAGGGGGAGAGAAGGGCCGGCAGCAGCGCTCTAGACCCCAGGGCAGGCAGGGGGAGAGAAGCGGGCAGCGCTGGCTGTCTCTGCACCTGCAAAGCCGCTGCAGTTCATTGATTTAAAGCGCCCGCTTTAAATCATTGAACTGCAGCGGCTTATCGGCGTATAACACGCAGGTAGACTTTAGACAAAAAATTTTAGCCTAAAAAGAGCGTGTTATACGCCGATAAATATTATTCTAGAAAGATAACCTACAAAAAACCATAAAAATGCCAACATCCATTGATCCCGTGGGGCTGTAACCTGCACAGCTTTTGAATCCATCGTACCTCACTCCTAAGTAATCTCATCTTGATCATCATCTTTGTTGTCACCTTCAATACTCTCCAATATTTGCCACCTTAATTCGTTAATATTACGTCCTTTCTCGACAACGTGCCTTGCTACACTCGTCTTATATCTTTGTTTCTGGTTCTTATCGTCTGTCTCTTTTTTTATATGTACGAATTATACTTTTGTATTCATTTATTCTTTAAAGTGCCCCTGTGGGATGGGGTATGTCGGACCGACAATGAGACCGATTAAACAAAGAATAAATGAACACAAAAGTACAATTCGTACATATAAAAATATTATCATTTTTTCTGCATTCCTGTATCATGTTATGTTGGAAAATTATCCATATATAAAAAGGAAGGAGTTGTTTTTTTCACGAGAAAATGAACAAACCAACGTCAGGTTACAGATAACTGTCTTTACTGAGCTGGTGCAGATGGTATTACACGGACAGCTGCTTTTGAAGTAAGAGTGCAGCATAACCCCTTGGAAGCCCTGTTGCCTTGCAGAGACTTGTGGTGTATACACCAAACAGATAATACTGACTTGTGAGACAAAAGATTGAGTCCTGGTAGCTAGGGTCCTGTCAAGGTACTGAAGACTGTTCCCCTGAGGCATGAATTCCCTCCTTTTGAGTAATCCTTGAAGGATGACGAGTTAAGAAATTAGATTTGTAGAAGGTCTCTCCTCAGAGCACACGACACACAGCACACCTGAGCTAACCTGCTGCTTAGGAGCCACACTAGGGTGAACTGAAAAACTCCTCCCCCCCCCCCCCCCACTACAATATACAGGGGAGACTTTAGGGGCTCTCATTGGCAGGCAGGGTCACATGGGGTTCACTGCAAGGTCTCATGGGTTACACTCTTAAAGGCACAATAACATGGAAAACATATATACATATAACAATAATGAAATTAATTCAAGAAAATACATTATTCTGATATCATAGTACATACATAATTAATCCAACAACAGAACTTTGGTGGGCCCAACACCTTGTGCTGCCCAGCTGCCCGAGACAGTCCAAAACCACAGGAAAGCTACTGGTGCTGGGACACCACATTAATAAGTGGATGACATTATCCTTGGTGGTCTGAACCAGTGAACACAGTGCAGCCTTCTTTTTTTATAATCAGAGAAAAAACACAGCGCCCCCAATAAGCGACCCTATTGGGGGCCCCCCTCAGCCACTCATTCAGAAAAGGACCACCAAACTGGAAGTGTGGTGCTGCAGGGGAATGACAAAGGTTAGTGTGCTGGGAGAAATCGTCATGGCGGTCTGGACCAGATGGAGAAGAAAAGGAAAGTCCCCTGATGTACCTGTATGTAATCACTGCATATCTACCACTATATGGTCGAAAATGAAAGGCAATCGCACTCCCATATAATGCAGAAAATAAGGTCTTTATTCACACAAGCGTGAAGGTGGCGACGTTTCGGCTAGCTCACCTAGCCATTATCAAGCTTGATAATGGCTAGGTGAGCTATCCGAAACGTTGCCACCTTCACGCTTGTGTGAATAAAGACCTTATTTTCTGCATTAGATGGGAGTGCGGTTGCCTTTCGTATTCTACCTGGAGGGATTCGTAACCGGGATCTGTAGCAACTGAACGCACCCTATCATCATTGCATTGACCCTAGGAGTGCTGCTCTCTTGGAGTTTTTCTACCACTATATGGTCACTATATGTGGAGAATATTTCTTCATTGTATACTGGTATTATTGGTAATATTGGTCTCAGTATACAGGATTTGGTCAGTAACAGTATGATGGTAATATGTATGGTGATAATATTCCTCCTTGTATACTGGTATTATTGGTAATTTTGGTCTCAGTATACAGGATTTGGTCAGTAACAGTATGATGGTAATATGTATAGTGGTAATATATCCTCCTTGTATACTAGTATTATGGGTTATGTTGATCTCAGTATACAGGATTTGTTCAGTAACAGTATGATGGTAATACGTATAGTGATAATATTCCTCCTTGTATAATGGTATTATTTGTCTCAGTATTATGGAGTCTCAGTATACTGGATTTGGTCAGTAGCACTATGGTGATAATATGTATGGTGATAATATTCCTCCTTGTATACAGGTATTATTGGTAATATTTGTCTCAGTATACAGGATTTAGTCAGTAACATTATGATGGTAATATGTGTGGTGATAATATTCCTCCTTGTATACTGGTATTATTGGTAATATTTGTCTCAGTATACAGGATTTGGTCAGTAACAGTATGATGGTAATATGTGTGGTGATAAGATTCCTCCTTGTATACTGGTATTATTAGTAATATTGGTCTCAGTATACAGGATTTGGTCAGTAACAGTATGATGGTAATATGTATGGTGATGATATTCCTGCTCATATACTGTTATTATTGGTAATTGCAGGGATTTCACTCGGGATAGCTCTGGGATCGTCCTTGAAACAGCCACAGGACGCGTTTCTACTTCATTCATTCAGCAGCAAACAACAGTTATTTATACAAGTCCGGCCCCTTGCCAGCTTTATTAGACAGGTTGCAGGATAAACAAAAAAATATAACACAGAAAGTCTCCATCAGCTTCAAACACAAGTTTCCTGCAACCTTTACTCACTGTTCACACACAGCATTTGCAGCCTCTTGCTGTGTGTACTTAGACTCCTTGTCTGTCCACTTCACTATTGTGGGTCACTCACAGCGCCCGGCTGTGTGCTCCTCGCAAGGACCCCTGCCTCCCCCCACAGCCACCTTGCTGCCCAGACTATTCTGTTTCCTTTCCATATATACAGACTTCCCACACTTCTGCTGCCTCATTAATTAGGCACCTGATGAACATCTCTGCTAGATCACCTAGGATAAAGGACTGGGAAAAACACCCCTTCATTGCCCTCAAACCTGCCTCAATGCCACATATCCTCCCCCCTCCCTCTGCTCAGACCACCGGGAAGGAGCACTTGACTTCAAAAGACAGTGTCCAATTGCCTTTCCTTATACTAGTTCAACTTTGTCCAACAGGTTTTGAAGCACTTGGCTTACTTCTTCAGCCGATTCTATATGCAGCCCTTCAATGGCTCACCCTTCTTTCATTCGCACTTTCACCGAGTACAAGACTTTTGGTCACCTTTGACAAATCCCTTGTAGAAGGCTCCATTCATGTCATGCCTTTACAACGCCAGGTTCCTCATCTTGGTCGGTGCAGTGCTCTGGACACTAGGTGCAGACAAGGCAGATTCTCCAGGCCCTTGTCTTCTTCTGTCAACTGTATGACCCAAACTTTGCTGGTGGCCAACCAAGCCTGTATCACCCATTTTCAGGACTTCTAAGACATTCTTCAAAATTTCAGGAGGCTTCCCTTTAATGCACCTGTCCATTTTCTCTTTGGACTCTTCTCTAAATTCTACTTCTGCTGACTTTCTTCCGGTGTTTTTCTGGAAAGAATCCAGCACCTCCCAGGGTTTCTACCACAAACCCAGTCTTCTATCACAGGGACCTCTTTTTTAAGGACTCTGCTTCCTTATTAGCCTTTTCTTAAGGGACACCGACCTTCACAGGCTCATCTTTAGGCTGAGAACTCGTGGCTCCTTTAGGCTTCTCTTCACCTGCACCTTCAGATGTGTCACTGACTTTACTTGCAGCTTCTGCAGTAATCTCTGCTTTAACTTCTGCCTCAAAGAACTTCTCTGTCTCAGCATTTTCACCAACCAATGACATCCAATATCTCTGCAGCTGCAGAGGAATTCTCATATGGTTTCACCTCAGTCTCAGCTTCAGAGGACTTCCCATTTGGTTTCACCTCGGTCTCAGCTTCAGAGAACTTCCCATTTGGTTTCACCTCGGTCTCAGCTTCAGAGGACTTCTCATATGGCTTCTTCTCATGGTCTTCAGACTCTTCTGTTTCTAGAGTCCATTGCTCAGATTCCACCACTTTTAGAGTAAGCATCTCTATCTCCAGCAGCTTTTGCCCCACAAGCAGTTTGTCTTCTTCTACACGGACGGCTGTGGCCTCAGTTTCCATCTGAGACACTTTTAACCTCTCTTTAGCTTGGTCTCTGCTTTCTTTTAGGACCTTCATGTCCCCTTCCAGCTTTAAATGTTTCTGATGCTCACTCTTGAGCTTAGCAGAATTCACCTTCTCACTTTCCAGCAGTTCTGTGAAGTTTTTGACAGTATCCTCCAGGGACAGCAGTTGTTCTCTCATCTGCTCATTGTCTTTACTCAGTTGCGCCATCTGGGACACTTTCTGCTCATAGACTTTTAGCTGAGCCTCTTGTTCGGAGAGCTGCGTTCCTAGCTGCTATCCAAGGTAGCTGCGTGAGGCAATGTGCGTTTCGTTCTGTGCCTCCAGGCTCTGCACCTTATGAGCCATTACCACTTTCTCCTTCATGAGCTCTTCCATGGCTACCAACCTTCCTGCTCTTTCTTCAAGTCTGCAAGAGTTTTTTTTTTCTCCTCTGTCAGGTGATGAACCTCTTCTTCCTTTTGCACCAATTTATCAGAAACCATCTGTAAGGTTTCTTCAAGATTCTGGATCTGCTCCCTTTTCTTACCAAGACCAGCTTGTTTTTTCCCGAGATCTCGCTGCTGGACCTTGAGACTGTCAGAACCTATAGGGTTAAAAGGTTCTGACAGGTTCTTTGTTTTTGATGCCGGGTTATGCTTAGCTGTCTGGCTGGTCAGCTGACCTTTATGATGAGAGTACCTGCGGGGTTGCCTATTTAACCTGGCACTTTGCGTCCCAACTCCAGTAGTTAGCAATTTATCCCTGTTCATTCTTGTTAACCCGGCATCTTTGACTTTTTGCTTATCTTCTCGACTTCTCTCTGATATTAGCGATTTTGTACTTTGACATTTCCTGGCTTTTGACGCAGATCGTGGACATTGACTTATTGTGTGAATGTGTTAATTTAGTTTTGTTAGTCTGTCTGTTCCCTACTGTCACTTGATCTGAGTCTGTTTTATTGTATTTTATTATTTTGACATTTTATCTCCCTCACTTGCCTAGGGAGGGACTGTCACCGTGGTTATGGACCCGTCGCCTAGGGCGGGTACATAAGTAGGCAGGGATAGGGGAGTGGGCGCGAATAGTGTGCACTCCTTCCCTGCCCATACGTGACATTTTCACAGGCCCACATATCTGCATTTGCTAAGATGGAAGCAATGACAGCTGTAGTAGAGCAAATGCAGGGATTAACACATTTAGTACAGTCCCTTGCTGAAAGGGTTCAGGCTCAGGAAACAGCTTATGATCAGGCAGTGGTCAGTCCTCCAGCTGTTTCGAGTGAACCAAAAATTAATCTTCCTGACTGCTTTTCTGGTGACCGAAAGAGATTTGTTGTGTTCAGGGAGAGTTGTAAGCTCTATTTTCACCTAAGACCACAGTCTACTAGCACAGAGGTTCAGAGAGTAGGACTTGTAACGTCATTGCTGCAAGGGGATCCCCAGGAGTGGGCATTCTCTTTACCTCCTTCAGCTCCTGAATTAAGTTCTGTGGATGCTTTATTTTCTGCTTTGGGCCTTCTTTATGATGAACCTGACCGAGCAGCCTTTGCAGAGTTTTAGATGGTTAATCTAAAGCAAGGGTGAAGAACGGCCGAGGAGTACTGTGCTGATTTTCGGAAATGGTGTTCTGCATCTGGCTAGACTGATCCAGCCCTTAGATGTCATTTCAGACTAGGATTATCTGACGCTATTAAAGATGTCCTTGTGAGCTATCCATTACCTGATTCATTAGAACAGGCCATGACTTTAGCAGAACGACTTGACAGACGTTTGAGAGAGAGAGAGAGAGAAGTTGTGAACGGTCCGTTTCTGCTGTCCCTCACTCTCCTTCCTCCATGTTGTCCTCTCTACCTACCTTTCATGTCTCTTCTGAGGAACCCATGCAGATAGGGAGATTGTCCTCCCAGGAGAGAAGATCCATTTGGAGGAAAAACAACTTGTGTTTCTTTTGTGGAGAGAAGGAACATCGGATCCAGAATTACGCCAAACACCAGCAGCAGGGAAATGCCAGGGCCTAAGTGACAATCGGGGAGGTCATTTGGGCACCCAGGTATCTCTGAAATTGTCATATAAATGTTGTTGCCAGTTCAAAAAAAAATTCTTGAAAAAAAAAGTATTTGGTTATCGTTTGTTGATTCTGGTTCTTTTACTCTAGTTCTTTTTCCAACAATTTCAAGGGAATTTACCCTTGAAATAGTTGGAAAGTCCCATCCCCATTGCTGGAGTGGATTATACACCCTTGTCAGGGGGTTGGGTCAGTTCTTCCACTCCAGAGGGGGGATTACTGCTTTTTTTTTAAATGTCGGTAAATGTGATTTGGGATTACCTTGGTTAAGAAAACATAATCCTGTCTTTGATTGGTCCTCTGGGGAACTCATCAAGTGGAGGTCCGAATGTATAAATAAATGCATTCCTACATATGCAACTCTCGGTGTAGCCCAAAGTAATCTACCCGAATTTATTTCTGATTTTTTGTGATGTTTCTTCTGAGGAGGCCTCCTCTACTTTGCCCCAACACCGAGATTATGACTGTGCTATTGAACTTGTACCTCATACCAAGTATCCTAAGGGGCGAATTTATAATTTGGTCCTGAAAGGGAAGATATGACGGATTATATTCGGTCAAGTTTACAAAAGGGTCATATTTGTCCTTCTGTTTCTCCTATGGGAGCAGGGTTTTTCTTTGTGGCAAAGAAGGATGGAGGGTTAAGGCTTTGTATTGATTATTGGAGTCTGAACAAGATTACAGTCAAAAATCAATATTGCCTCTAATTCCAGATTTGTTTAATCAATTACAGGGGGCATGTTGGTTCTCTAAATTGGACCTTTGAGGGGCTTATAACTTAATCTGAATAAAAGAGGGTGATGAATGGAAAACTGCTTTTAATACCCCTGAGGGTCATTTTGAGTATCTGGTAATGCCTTTTGGTCTCAGTAATGCCCCAGCAGTTTTTCAGAATCTGGTCAACGATATTGCAAATTTTTGGGTAAATTCCTCGTAGTTTATATAGATGATATTTTGATTTTCTCTCGAGATTGGTCATCTCATGTTGACCATGTATATTCTGTTCTTCAGGTACTGCGCCAAAACAAATTGTTTGTTAAACAGAAGTGTGTCTTTGGTGTCAAAGAGGTACAATTTTTGGTGTACATCTTAACTCCAGTACATTTTAAAATAGATGCTGAGAGGGTTAAGGCAGTTTCTGACCGGGTGCGTCCCACTTCTTTAAAGGCACTACAACAGTTTTTGGGCTTTGCGATCTACTACAGAAAATTCATAAAAAATGTTTCTATTGTTGCAAAACCATTGACAGATTTGACTCTTAAAGGGGCAGATCTGGTTAACTGGTCTCTGGAGGCAGCTTTTGAACATCTTAAGAGATTCTTCATTTCTGCTCCGATTTTAGTTCCACCAGATCAGACTAAACCTTTTATTGTTGAAGTTGATGCTTCTGAAGTTGGTGCTGGAGCAGTTTTGTCACAGGGAACTGCTTCTTTGACTAAGTTACGCCCTTGTGTAACTTAGAATAATGGTGCAACATAAGCAATTAGAAATAGACGAAAGAAGGCTGCACTCACCTACGGTTTTGTTGCCGAAGATCAATCTTTATTTTGGTGTCATTCAGCAAAGGCAAACGAATGACACCAAAACTGCTTCTTTGACTAAGTTACGCCCTTGTTCCTTCTTTTCTCGTAAATTTTCCGCAGCTGAACAAAGCTATGACGTAGGAAATCAAGAACTTTTGGCAATCGAGGAATTTTTTTGAGGAATGGAGACATTTTTCTTGAGGGGGCAGTTCATCAGGTTCTAGTAATCACTCACCATACAAATTTAACCTTCCATGAATCTGCCAAACGTCTCAATCCTTGTCAAGCCCGTTGGGCCTTGTTCTTTACTCGGTTTAATTTTGTTATTATTTACCGACCAGGTACTAAGAATGTCAAGGCTGATGCCTTATCTCGGAGTTTCAGTGCTTCTCAGCCTATAGACTCTAATCCAGTGACTATTCTTCCAGAAGGTGGGATTATTTCTGCAGTATCCACTGATTTAATTTCTGAGATATTGAATAATCATGGCTGGGTTCCTCCAGAGACTCCTAGAGGCAAGATCTTTGTACCTAGTCAATTTCGCTTCATTGTCAAAAGTCTCATTGTTCCCCGTTAGCAGGTCATCCTGCCATTCGGCGTACAAGGAAATTGCTTCAAAGGAAATTTCTGGTGGCCAACTCTCAACAGGGATATGGAGGCTTTTGTTGCTTCTTCTTCATCTCATTCCTTTGAAAATCTCCCTTCGGCCAAAGTTGTTGCTGATTTACTTTTAAGACATGTTGATGGGGTTCCAGAAAATATTGTATCTGATCGAGTGGTACAATTTGTTTAAAAATTTTGGCAAGCTTTTTGTAAACAGTTGGGTGTTGAGTTGTCTTTTTCATCCGCTTTTCATCCCCAATTTAACGGTCAAACTGAAAGGTTGAATCTAAATGTTGAACAGTACCTTAGATGTTATGTAGCAGATAGACAGGATGAATGGGTATCTTTTCTGTCTCTTGCTGATATTGCCTTGAATAATCAAGAACATTCTTCTACTGGTATGTCACCATTCTATAGTGTTTATGAATTTAATCCGTGACGGGAGACAATATATATCCGAAAAAAGGTAGACTTGTTCTCTCGAAGAGACATTTCTCCAACTTGGTAAATAGACGGTTCTCCCGGAGACGCTGCAGGACTTGCTGTCTGGGCCTGCTGGGATTTGTAGTTTTGCAGCATCTGGAGGGCCACAGTTTGCAGTGGTCTCTATACTGTAGCTCTCCAGATGTTGCAAACCTGCAAATCCCAGCATGCTGGGAGTTGTAGTTGCGATCCCTCCAGCTGTTGCATAACTACATCTCCCAGCATGCCCTTCAGCGATCAGTACATGCTGGGAGTTGTAGTTTTGCAACAGCTGGAGGCACACTGGTTGGAAAATATTGAGTTAGATAACAGAACCTAACTGAAGGTTTTCCAACCAGTGTGCCTCCAGCTGTTGCAAAAGTACAACTCCCAGCCTGCATGGTCTGTCAGTATATGCTGGGAGTTGTAGTTTTGAAACAGCTGGAGGTTTGCCCCCCCCCCCCCCCCATGTGAACGTACAGGGTACATTCACACGGGCAGGCTTACAGGAAGTTTTCTGCTTCAAGTATGAGCTGCGGCAAATTTTTCGCCGCAGTGCAAACTCCTAGCAGGGAACTCACTGTAAACCTCAGCCAGTGTGAACGTACCCTAAAAGCACTACACTACACTACACTAACACATAATACAGGGTAAAACACTACATATACACCCCTTACACTGTCCCCCCCCCCCCCCAAATAAAAATTAAAAACGTATTGTACAGTTCCAAAACGGAGCCTCCAGCTGTTGCAAAACAACAACTCCCAGCATTTCTGGACAGCCACTGACTGTCCAGGCATGCTGGGAGTTTAGCAACAGCTGGAGGCACCCTGTTTGGGAATCACTGGCGTAGAATACCCCTATGTCCACCCCTATGCAATCCCTAATTTAGTCCCCAAATGCACATGGCGCTCTCACTTCGGAGCCCTGTCGTATTTCAAGGCAACCGTTTAGGGCCATATATGGGGTATCGCCGTACTCGGGAGAAATTGCCTAACAAATTTTGGGGGCTTTTACCTCTTATGAAAAGGTGAAATTGGGGTCTACACCAGCATGTTAGTGTAAAAAAATAAATTTTTTACACTAACATGCTGGTGTTGCCCTATACTTTTCATTTTGACATGAGGTAAAAGGGAAAAAAAAAACCCAATGTAATTTCTCCCAACTACGGAGATACCCTATATGTGGGCGCAAAGTGCTCTGGGGGTGCACAACAAGGCCCAGAAGGGGGAGTGCGCCATGTACATTTGAGGTGATTTGCACAGGGCTGGCTAATTGTTACAGCGGTTTTGACAAACACAAAAAAACAAACACATGTGACCCCATTTCGGAAACTACACCCCTCACGGAATGTAATGAGGAGTGCAGTGAGAATTTACACCCCACAGGTGTCTGACAGATCTTTGGAACGGTGGGCTGCGCAAATTAAAATTTTTGTACAGACCACTGTTCCAAAGATCTGACAGACACCAGTGGGGGGTAAATGCTCACTGTACCCCTTGTTACGTTCCTCAAGGGGCCTAGTTTCCAAAATGGTATGCCATGTTGGGGTTATTTTGCTGTCCTGGCACCATAGGGGCTTCCTAAATGCGACATGCCCCCCCCCCCCCCCCCCCCCCCCCGAGCTAAATTTGCTCTCCAAAAGCTAAATGTGACTCCTTCTCTTCTGAGCATTGTAGTTTGCTCGTAGTGCACTTCAGGTCCACTTATGGGGTACCTTCATACTCAGAGGAGATGGGGTTACAAATTTTGGGGGGTATTTTCTGCTATTAAACCTTGCAAAAATTTGAAATTTGGGGGGAAACACACATTTTAGTGAAAAAAAAATATTTTTTTTTACATATGCAAAAGTCGTGAAACCCCTGTGGGGTATTAAGGCTCACTTTATTCCTTGTTACGTTCCTCAAGGGTTCTAGTTTCCAAAATGGTATGACATGTGTTTTTTTTTTTTTTGCTGTCCTGGCACCATAGGGGCTTCCTAAATGCGACATGCCCCCCGAGCAAAATTTGCTCTCAAAAAGCCAAATATGACTCCTTCTCTTCTGAGCATTGTAGTTCGCCCATAGTGTACTTCAGGTCAACTTATGGGGTACCTCCATACTCAGAAGAGATGGAGTTACAAATCTTGGGGGGTATTCCTGCTATTAACCCTTGCAAAAATGTGAAATTTTGTGGGAAACTGTGGCATATTAAGGCTCACTTTATTCCTTGTTACGTTCCTCAAGGGGTCTAGTTTCCAAAATGGTATGGAATGTGTTTTTTTTTTGCTGTTCTGGCACCATAGGGGCTTCCTAAATGCAACATGCCCCCCAAAAACCATTTCAGAAAAACGTACTCTCCAAAATCCCCTTGTCGCTCCTTCGCTTCTGAGCCCTCTACTGCGCCCGCCGAACACTTTACATAGACATATGAGGTATGTGCTTACTCAAGAGAAATTGGGCTACAAACATAAGTATACATTTTCTCCTTTTACCCCTTGTAAAAATTCAAAAATTGGGTCTACAAGAACATGCGAGTGTAAAAAATGAAGATTGTGAATTTTCTCCTTCACTTTGCTGCTATTCCTGTAAAACACCTAAAGGGTTAAAATGCTGATTGAATGTCATTTTGAATACTTTGGGGACTGCAGTTTTTATAATGGGGTAATTTGTGGGGTATTTCTAATATGAAGACCCTTCAAATCCACTTCAAACCTGAACTGGTCCCTGAAAAATAGTGAGTTTGAAAATTTTGTGAAAATTTTGAAAATTGCTGCTGAACTTTGAAGCCCTCTGGTGTCTTCCAAAAGTAAAAACACGTCAATTTTATGATGCAAATATAAAGTAGACATATTGCAAATGTGAATAAAAAATGTTTTGGGGGGAATATCCATTTTCCTTACAAGCAGAGAGCTTCAAAGTTAGAAAAATGCAAAATTTTCAAATTTTTCATCAAATTTGGGGATTTTTCACCAAGAAAGGATGCAAGTTACCACAAAATTTTTGCACTATGTTAAAGTAGAATATGTCATGAAAAAAAAATCTCGGAATCAGAATGATAACTAAAAGCATTCCAGAGTTATTAATGTTTAAAGTGACAGCAATGAAAGAAGGTAAATGGCACTCACCAGTGTCGTAGTATAACAAACTTGTTTATTCCATAAAGTGCAGCATAATAACAGACAAGGCAAGGGAGGACTTGGACGCCGTCCACGTAGCGGTGATAGCTATTTCGTGTGCGAGGCACACTTCCTCAGACCACTCCCCTACTACCGCCGGAACTCAGGTTAAATACCTGTGCTCCGGTGCAGGTGGGCGTATCTCTTAACTTACAACTGTGCAAAGGGACATAGAAAAAGAAACCCAAAGTGAAACACAGACAAGTTAAAAACAAATACACCTTTGCGGAGAACCAGAAGGGGATGCAGGTAAAACCTTTTAAATAAAAATTGCTAGGTCTACCTTATCATTCAACCCTAATGTTTAAAGTGACAGTGGTCAGATGTGCAAAAAATGGCCGGGTCCTAAGGTGTAAAATGGCTGGGTCCTTAAGGGGTTAATGGATCTGGTCTGGGGTCTGATAATTTAGTGGATCTGGTCTGGGGTCTGATAATTTAGTGGATCTGGTCTGGGGTCTGATAATTTAGTGGATCTGGTCTGGGGTCTGATAATTTAGTGGATCTGGTCTGGGGTCTGATAATTTAGTGGATCTGTTCTGGCGTCTGATAATTTAGTGGATCTGGTCTGGGGTCTGATAATTTAGTGGATCTGGTCTGGGGTCTGATAATTTAGTGGATCTGGTCTGGGGTCTGATAATTTAGTGGATCTGGTCTGGGGCTGATAATTCAGTGGATCTGGTCTGGGGTCTGATAATTCAGTGGATCTGATCTGGGGTCTGATAATTCAGTGGATCTGGTCTGGGGTCTGATAATTCAGTGGATCTGGTCTGGGGTCTGATAATTTAGTGGATCTGATCTGGGGTCTGATAATTCAGTGGATCTGGTCTGAGGTAACATATCATTGCTCAGCTGTTATGTGTGATTCCTGTAAGGGTAATGGCACACTTGTGGCAGTATTTGTTTTTTTTCTCTAACATTACTTTCCAGTAAAATGTGTCCTGGCCTTAACAAAGCAAGAGGAGCACTGCCAGAGCCCTGCAAAATTACCTCCAGCAGGCCACAAATGTGTGTGGTGACCCATGGTGATGGCGGGACCACCAGGTGCAATGGTGTAGGTGGAGGGGGCAAGATGGTATTAACCCCAGCGGCAAGGTGTTGTTAACCCCTAATGTTCGTGACGCCAGAGTGGTTTTTGGGTACCGGAACCACACAAACGGTTACTCCGCTATTCCAATGGCTAGGTAGTGAAAGGAGAGTCCATAACCAAGTTATGGTTTAACTGAGGCTTTACTGAGTTATGACAGATGGAATTATCTTCACAGCTAGGCCAGAAACCCAGAAGGACCTCACAGCTAGGCCAGAATCCCAGAGATGTGGCCAGGAACCCAGAAGGACCTCACAGCTAGGCCAGAATCCCAGAGAGGTGGCCAGGAACCCAGAAGGACCTCCCAGCTTGGCCAGAATCCCAGAGAGGTGTCCAGGAACCCAGAAGGACCTCACAGCTAGGCCAGAATCCCAGAGAGGTGGCCAGGAACCCAGAAGGACCTCACAGCTAGGCCAGAATCCCAGAGAGGTGGCCAGGAACCCAGAAGGACCTCACAGCTAGGCCAGAATCCCAGAGAGGTGGCCAGGAACCCAGAAGGACCTCCCAGCTAGGCCAGAATCCCCGAGAGGTGTCCAGGAACCCAGAAGGACCTCACAGCTAGGCCAGAATCCCAGAGAGGTGGCCAGGAACCCAGAAGGACCTCACAGCTTGCTGGGACCAATTAAACTTGTAATAGACTTTAGAGTCTTGACTTTAGGCTTGACTAGACTGTAGGCAGTGACAGCAGACATAGAAATGACTTACTGGAATGACTGTAGATTTGAGGCCTTCCAGGTACTGGACACTAGGACTGAGATCTCTGGCGTTTGCTGTTCCTCAGCAGGGAGCATAAGAGATAAGACAGAGAATTGTTATGGCCACCCCCTTGTATAGAGCGGGGCTGAGCCAAAGCCGATTGGTCAAGCTGTGGGTCATGTGTTAAACTGGTGCCGTCTGGGTAACATCATGTGACAGCATAAACATAACATTTCACATTAATACACTGATTCTAATTCTATTACATTAAATAACACTATAATAACGGCAGGGGAGACTCTACCGGAGAGCCCCCAGGTCACCGAGGTACTCAACCCGACAGGGCTTAAGTGTAGTGCAGGACCATGTCCTGTACTGGGACATCACATGTGCATGTGTCCACTCAAACGGTCAGAAACAGACTCCATGAGGGTGGTATGAGGGCCCGACGTCCACAGGTGGAGATGTGCTTACAGCCCAATACCATGCAGGACGTTTGGCATTTGCCAGAGAACACCAAGATTGGCAAATTCACCTCTGGCGCCCTGTGCTCTTCACAGATGAAAACAGGTTCACACTGAGCCCATGTGACAGACGTGACAGAGTCTGGAGACGCTGTGGAGAACGTTCTGCTGCCTGCAACATCCTCCAGCATGACCAGTTAGGTGGTGGGTCATTAATGGTGTGGGATGGCATTTCTTTGGGGGCCACACAGCCCTCCATGTGCTTGCCAGAGGTAGCCTGACTGCCATTAGGTACCGAGATGAGATCCTCAGACCCCTTGTGAGACCATATGCTGGTGCGGTTGGGTTCCTCCTAATACAAGACAATGCTAGACCTCATGTGGCTGGAGTGTGTCAGCAGTTCCTACAAGAGGAAGGCATTAATGCTATGGACTGGCCGCCCGTTCCCCTGAATCCGATTGAGCACATCTGGGACGTCTCGCTCCATCCACCACAGACTGTCCAGGAGTTGGCGGATGCTTTAGTCCAGGTCTGGGAGGACATCCCTCAGGAGACCATCCCCCACCTCATCAGGATCATGCCCAGGCGTTGTAGGGAGGTCATACGGGCACGTGGAGGGCACACACACTACTGAGCCTCATTGGGACTTGTATTAAGGACATTACATAAAGTTGGATCGGCCTGTAGTGGGGTTTTCCACTGTGATTTTGAGTGTGACTCCATATCCAGACCTCCAGGGGTTGATGATTTCCATTGATAATTTTTGGTGATTTTGTTGTCAGCGAATTCAACTATGTAAAGAGGAAAGGATTTCATACCATTAGTTCATTCATTCAGATCGAGGACGTGTTATCTTAGTGTTCCCTTTAGTTTTTGGGGGGCAGTGTATATATCTGCTCTGGTCCTCACACATTCCTTGTGAATTTGTTTTTTAGACACCGGCCTACAGTGGTGGATCAATCGAGGGACCCTGTCAGAACATGATAACTCTCCCACACCAGAAACTTCCATTGTTCCCCCTCAACCTCCTGATATCTGGGACCCTGTGTTACCCACTGAAATATCCGACCCACTATATAATGAAGGTGAAGTAGACGTTTTCTCTCCAGTGACCTGGGAAAGGGGAAGAACCAAAACAAAACCTTATATTGTTTTTTCTTTTAATGATTTATTTAAAAATGTTGAAATGTTTATAACTGAACATATATGAAAAAAGTATAATTAACCCTTAAAATTTCTCCCTCCAGTAGCCTAGTATGGGGGAAGAACCAGAATGTAATTTTATATAGATTTTTTTCTATGTATTGTATTAAAATCTGAATTCTTTAATTAAGAAAATTTATATGAAAAAATATAATTATTAACCCTTAAAGTTCCTATAGATTACCCAAGGCGAGCAGACTATTGCAAGCACTTAGTATTCCGCAGATCACTGGCTATCTTCCATTGAATACATTTTTACACTCTGGATTCCCGGTTGCCCATCAGCAGATCCTGCCCCTTGTGGATTTCGTTGCTGGTGAAATTCAATAAAAATGTATCTGTAGGGATCGGAGGATTCCATGTATTATCGGCCACGTGGCACTTATGTGGTACTCCAGAAAGGGGTAAATACTTTATTGACATTTGCTGGAGAGACAGCCGGAGAAGACAGCCGGAGAGACAGCCGGAGAAGATAGCCGGAGAGACAGCCGGAGAAGATAGCGGGAGACAGCCGGAGAAGACAGCTGGAGAGACAGCCGGAGAAGATAGCTGGAGAGACAGCCGGAGAAGACAGCTGGAGAGACAGCCGGAGAAGATAGCTGGGGAGACAGCCGGAGAAGATAGCTGGAGAGACAGCCGGAGAAGATAGCGGGAGACAGCTGGAGAAGATGCTGGAGAGACAGCCGGAGAAGATAGCTGGAGAGACAGCCGGAGAAGATAGCTGGGGAGACAGCCGGAGAAGATAGCTGGAGAGACAGCCGGAGAAGATAGCGGGAGACAGCCGGAGAAGACAGCTGGAGAGACAGCCGGAGAAGATAGCTGGGGAGACAGCCGGAGAAGATAGCTGGAGAGACAGCCGGAGAAGATAGCGGGAGACAGCTGGAGAAGATAGCTGGAGAGACAGCCGGAGAAGATAGCTGGAGAGACAGCCGGAGAAGATAGCTGGAGAGACAGCCGGAGAAGATAGTGGGAGAAGATAGCTGGAGAGACAGCCGGAGAAGATAGCTGGAGAGACAGCCGGAGAAGATAGTGGGAGAAGATAGCTGGAGAGACAGCCGGAAAGGAAAGTCAGAGAAAAGATTAAAAGAAAATTAACATCAAAATGGCTCAGCAAAATGTTGTATTTCCTCAATATTTGGTATGGGATAATTCATGAATCCTGTCAGGGAATATCGTCGACACTGGGGTCTAATTATGTAGGAGACATCATCTCGCCAGGGCCTCCATTATGTCAGAATAATAATAATAATTATTATAATTTATGAAATATGGTCAACAAAAATATTAATATTATTTCCTTTATGAATTGCCAAAAATATACAAACAATGCAATTCACCTTATCTGGGCCGACTATTTATCCAGATGGGTTTTATGGTGTCAGCAGCGCTAGGAAGCAATATATAATAATAGTGCAGTCATTGTAAAAATATACAGGTTTATTGGTTATACAGTAATTGTTACATACTGCGCTCCAGCCACAGACACCGGCCGTGAGCGCAACGTCCCAGTCTCTTACCTCACTCCACTCCTGCAGCTGCTTCCTCTCAGCCCTGGCGCACGCGTTCCTGTCCCTTTGGGGGAGAGCCGGAGCTTTGAAATTTAAAGGGCCAGTGTGCCTATAATTGGTGAATTCACCTGTCACCATGTTATAAGTTATTTGCATCTCCCACACCCCTCTGCCGGATCTTCAGTGCTTATTGCTATAAGAGAAAGCGCTCCCATTGCCTGTTTTGCCTACACGTGTTTCCTGACCGTCCTGCTACATTTTTTGACTCTGAACCTTTGCTGCCTACCTAGACCTTCTGCTATGTTGACTACGTCTCTGCCTCATCCTCTGGTACCTCGCCTTGCCCAGTTACCTGTGTGGTCGAGCCGTGTTGGGGGTATCGACCTGGGTGTCGCCTGCCGCAGCAAATCCATCCTGCTTTGCAGCAGGCTCTGGTGAAGACCAGCGGCACCTTAGACTCCGCTCCCCAATACAGTCCGAGTCATCAGCCACACAGGTCGAGGCTCCACATCCAGTTTCGTGACAGCCCGCATTCAGGTGCGTGACAGTAAGATCCTGCCATGGATCCAACTGGGGTTCCCCTGCCTAATAACATGGATCTTGCATCTATTGTGGCGCTCCAGTCCCAGCAGTTGGCCCAGCAGGCACAGCAGCTTAACCAGCTATCCACCATGATGCAGCAGTTGCCATGTGCTCAGCAGCAACTGTCATAGCCACAGCCTCCTCCAGCTCCAGTACAGCCTCCCGTTGCTGCAGTCTCCTCCGGAACCAAACTCCGTTTGTTGCTTCCTGAAAAGTATGAGAGGGATTCCAAGTCCTGTCGAGGTTTCGTGACGCAGGGGTCCCTGCACATTGAACTTATGGTGGACCAGTTCTCCACAGAACAAGCGAAGGTGGCTTTTGTCATTAGTTTCCTTTCTGGAAGGGCCTTGGCCTGGGCTACTCCACTATGGGATCGCAGTGATGCCATCTCTGCCAATCTCCAGGCATTCCTGATGAAATTTTACACTGTCTTCGAGGAACCTGATCGTGCTTCCTCCGCTGAGACGACTCTGCTGAGTCTTTCTCAGGGCAATTCCACTATTGGCGAGTATGCCATCCTGTTCCGAACCCTGGCGTCAGAGTTGTCCTGGAATAATGAAGCTCTCTGCGCTACCTTCAAGAGAGGATTTTCTAGCCAAATTAAGGATGTCCTTGACTTCATGAGGGTGATATGAAGGCCCGACGTGCACAAGTGGAGGTTGTGCTTACAGCCCAACACCGTGCAGAACATTTGGCATTTACCAGAGATCACCAAAATTGGCAAATTCACCACTGGCGCCCTGTGCTCTTCACAGATGAAAGCAGGTTCACACTGAGCAAATGTGACAGACGTGACAGAGTCTGGAGACGCTGTGGAGAATGTTCTGCTGCCTGCAACATCCTCCAGCATGACCAATGACCAGTTTGGCGGTGGGTCAGTAATGGTGTGGGGTGGCATTTCTTTGGAGGACCACACAGCCCTCCATGTGCTTGCCAGAGGTAGCCTGACTGCCACTAGGTACCGAGATGAGATCCTCAGACCCCTTGTGAGACCATATGCTGTTGCGGTTGGGTTCCTCCTATTACAAGACAATGCTAGACCTCATGTGGCTGGAGTGTGTCAGCAGTTCCTACAAGAGGAAGGCATTGATACTATGGACTGGGTGCCCGTTCCCCTGAATCCGATTGAGCACATCTGGGATGTCTCGCTCCATCCACCACAGACTGTCCAGGAGTTGGAGGATGCTTTAGTCCAGGTCTGGGAGGACATCCCTCAGGAGACCATCCTCCACCTCATCAGGATCATGCCCAGGCGTTGTAGGGAGGTCATACGGGCACATGGAGGCCACACACTACTGAGCCTCATTGGGACTTGTACATTACATAAAGTTGGATCGGCCTGTAGTGGGGTTTTTCACTGTGATTTTGAGTGTGACTCCATATCCAGACCTCCATGGGTTGATACATTTGATTTCCATTGATAATTTTTGTGTGATTTTGTTGTCAGCGCATTCAACTATGTAAAGACGAAAGGATTTCATACGATTAGTTCATTCAGATCTAGGACCTGTTATCTTAGTGTTACCTTTATTTTTGGGGGGCAGTGTATATATCTGCTCTGGTCCTCACACATTTCTTGTGAATTTGTTTTCTAGACACCGGCCTACAGTGGTGGATCGATCAAGGGACCCTGTCAGAACATGATAACTCTCCCACACCAGAAACTTCCATTGTTCCCCCCTCAAGCACCTCCTGATAACTGGGACCCTGTGTTACCCACTGAAATGTCCGACCCACTATATAATGAAGGTGAAGATTTTAAAGAGTACCTGTCATCAACAAAAACTTTTAATATGTTGTTCATAATCATTAATGAAGACATATTGCAATATATCTTCATTAAAAAATATTAATATTTATACCAGGTTTTTCATTTTATACTTTTGGCCACTAGGGGTCACTCTTCTATGCCTGGTCTGCAGGCAGCTTCCTATGCTTTTCATAGTAAGTGTACAGCTTTTAGGACTAATGCTGAAAGGGCACTGGTCCTTCCACAGGAAGTTCAGTACTCTCAGCTCAGGACTCGCTCCCAGCCTGGAGCAGCACTGTGAGCTACAAGGCTGTCTGGGCATTCTGGGAGTTGTAGTTTTGCAACAGCTGGAGGTACCCTGGTTGGGAAACACTGCTGCAGAGGGAGAGCAGCATAAAGGAAGACTGGCAGAAGCAGAGTCTTCATGTGACATCATGCCTGCCGGGACCCGCCTCCTTCCACCCCTCAGAAAGACAGTGCTCCTGAGCTAATGAAGAGGGATAAAAAAAGGTATTTCCACAGCGTTTTAAACCTCAATAAACACAGGGATAGGCATAGTTAGAGTAAGGGACAGATGGGGAGGGGGATCAGGGAAAGCTTAGTTGATGACAGGTACTCTTTAAGTAGACTTTTTCTCTCTCCAGTGACCTGGGAAAGGGGAAGAACCAGAACACAACCGTATATTGTTTTTTTCTTTTAATGATTTGTTATAAAATTTTGAAATGTTTAAAAAAGAACATATATGAAAAAAGTATAATTAACCCTTAAAATTTCTCTCTCCTGTAGCCTGGTATGGGGGAAGAACCAGAATGTAATTTTATATTGATTCTTCGTTTTTTTCTATGTATTGTATTAAAATCTGAATTCTTTAATTAAGAAAATTTATATGAAAAAAATATAATTATTAACCCTTAAAATTCCTATAGATTACCCAAGGCGAGCAGACTATTGCAAGCACTTAGTATTCCGCAGATCACTGGCTATCTTCCATTGAATACATTTTTACACTCTGGATTCCCGGTTGCCCATCAGCAGATCCTGCCCCTTGTGGATTTCGTTGCTGGTGAAATTCAATAAAAATGTATCTGTAGGGATCGGAGGATTCCATGTATTATCGGCCACGTGGCACTTATGTGGTACTCCAGAAAGGGGTAAATACTTTATTGACATTTGCTGGAGAGACAGCCGGAGAAGACAGCCGGAGAGACAGCCGGAGAAGATAGCTGGAGAGACAGCTGCAGAGACAGCCGGAGAAGATAGCTGGAGAGACAGCTGGAGAGACAGCCAGAGAAGATAGCTGGAGAGACAGCCGGAGAAGACAGCTGGAGAGACAGCAGGAGAAGATAGCTGGAAAGACAGCCGGAGAAGACAGCTGGAGAGACAGCAGGAGAAGATAGCTGGAAAGACAGCTGGAGAAGACAGCTGGAGAGACAGCCGGAGAAGATAGCTGGAGAGACAACTGGAGAGACAGCAGGAGAAGATAGCTGGAGAGACAGCTGGAGAGACAGCCGGAGAAGATAGCTGGAGAGACAGCCAGAGAAGATAGATGGAGAGACAGAGGGAGAAGACAGCTGGAGAGACAGCAGGAGAAGATAGCTGGAGAGACAGCTGGAGAGACAGCCAGAGAAGATAGCTGGAGAGACAGCCGGAGAAGACAGCTGGAGAGACAGCAGGAGAAGATAGCTGGAAAGACAGCCGGAGAAGACAGCTGGAGAGACAGCAGGAGAAGATAGCTGGAAAGACAGCTGGAGAAGACAGCTGGAGAGACAGCCGGTGAAGATAGCTGGAGAGACAGCTGGAGAGACAGCCGGAGAAGATAGCTGGAGAGACAGCTGGAGAGACAGCTGGAGAGACAGAGGGAGAAGACAGCTGGAGAGACCACCGAAGAAGACAGCTGGAGAGACAGCAGGAGGAGACAGCTGGAGAGACAGCCGGAGAAGATAGCTGGAGAGACAGCCAGAGAAGATAGCTGGAGAGACAGAGGGAGAAGATAGCTGGAGAGACAGAGGGAGAAGATAGCAGGAGACAGCTGGAGAAGATAGCGGGAGACAGCTGGAGAAGATAGCTGGAGAGACAGCCGGAAAGGCAGTCGGAGAAAAGATTAAAAGAAAATTAACATCAAAATGGCTCAGCAAAATGTTGTATTTCCTCAATATTTGGTATGGGATAATTCATGAATCCTGTCAGGGAATATCGTCGACACTGGGGTCTAATTATGTAGGAGACATCATCTCGCCAGGGCCTCCATTATGTCAGAATAATAATTATTATTATAATTTATGAAATATGGTCAACAAAAATATTAATATTATTTCCTTTATGAATTGCCAAAAATATACAAACAATGCAATTCACCTTATCTGGGCCGACTATTTATCCAGATGGGTTTTATGGTGTCAGCAGCGCTAGGAAGCAATATATAATAATAGTGCAGTCATTGTAAAAATATACAGGTTTATTGGTTATCATTGGTCAACATAAAAGAGTATTTGAGCATACCATGATTTATATGAGCAGGAGCATTGCTAGGTCTCCAAAAGATTGTTGGCCAGAGACCATAGGCCCAGTCACACCCCTAATGACAACCTCAGTCATGCCCCCTAACCACACCCTCATCCATGCCCAATCATAGTCTCCTAATTTAATAATCACACTCCTTCAATGACACTCCTGTCACCATCATACTATTACTAACCAAATCCTGTATACTGAGACCAATATTACCAATAATACCAGTATACAAGAAGGAACATTATCACCATATATATTACCATCATACTGTCTATGACCAAATCCAATATACGGAGACCAATATTACCAATAATACCAGTATACAAGGAGGAATATTATCGCCATACATATTACCATCATACTGTTACTTACCAAATCCTGTATACTGAGACCAATATTACCAATAATACCAGTATACAAGGAGGAATATTATCGCCATACATATTACCATCATACTGTCTATGACCAAATCCAATATACGGAGACCAATATTACCAATAATACCAGTATACAAGGAGGAATATTATCGCCATACATATTACCATCATACTGTCTATGACCAAATCCTGTATACTGAGACCAATATTACCAATAATTCCTGTATACAAGGAGGAATATTATCACCATACATATTACCATCATACTGTCACTGAGCAAATCCTGTATACTGAGACCAATATTACCAATAATACCAGTATACAAGGAGGAATATTATCGCCATACATATTACTATCATACTGATACTGACCAAATCCTGTATACTGAGACCAATATTACCAATAATACCTGTGTACAAGGAGGAATATTATCACCATACATATTACTACCATACTGTTACTTACCAAATCCTGTATACTGAGACCAATATTACCAATAATACCAGTATACAAGGAGGAATATTATCACCATACATATTACCATTATACTGTTACTGAACAAATCCTGTATACTGAGGCCAATATTACCAATAATACCAGTATACAAGGAGGAAAATTATCACCATACATATTACCATCATACTGTTACTGACCAAATCCTGTGTACTGAAACCAATAATACCAGTATACAAGAAGGAATATTATCCCCATCCTGTATGCTGAGAAAGATATTACCAATAATACCAGAATACAAGGAGGAGTATTACGATCATACATCTTACCAGCATACGGTTACTGACCAAATCCGGTATACTGAGAAAAATATTACCAGTACTTAGATAGAGAAGGAAAAATCCAGTGCGGCTTTCTAGGATGCAACTTCACATTTTATTTTTCATCAGACACATAAGAATATACAGGTAAGTGATGCATTTCGGCTGTATTACACCACCTTAGTCATACAAGTGTAGTGGCGGATGCGAGGATACTGTCTTGTGGGGGTGTAGGGTATTTCGGGTGTTGCTGTTCAGGATAGTTAAGGGCTCTGTTAACCCTTGTCACTCGTGATGCCAGGGTGAGAGTTAAATGCTGTGTTCTTGATAGGCCTATTGCCACCCTTCCCAAGAGCAATAGGTGATGCAGAAATAAAGGATTGTCCACAACCGCTGTAACTGAAAACTTGCAGGAACTTTTACTGAGGAATTTCTGTACATGTGGTAATAGTAACAGTTCAGATAACAGAGTCTCTATAGATATAGCTGAGCAGCGATTGACAGTCGGTTGGGATCAGATAAGCCCAATTTAGCTTCTTAGGGATTGTATAGCAGAGATCCGCTGGATTTAGGGGATTATTTAGGTCCAGTGATCCTGCGATGAGTAGCGGGGAGTTGCTTAGTCTATCTGCTATGCTATAGGCCTAGGCCGCAAGGCTTTGGCCTAGTAAATCGTCTTGTAAGATGCGGAGGTCCTACCTCTTCCAGAGTCAGCAACCCAAGAGAGCGATCAAGATGGCGCGGGTCCCTTATATGGGCAGGGGCTGAGCCGTTTTGGATTGGTCCGTAACGTCTGTCACTCACCGTTACATTGCATTGTGGGTGAAAACGTTATGAGAACCACCAAAGGTCCTGAAGCAAAACCATAGAGTTTCAACCTGATCCCGTGACCCGCAGGTCCTGCTACGCTCCGAACAGGTAGATAACTAAATATATACATATATATCCTTATACTTATGTTAATATTAAATAAAACTGCTATATAGTCATCGACTAAGTGAGAGGTGACAAGGGGTAAACTACAAAAGAGGGACCCCGACTTCCTAAGGACTCTGACTATGGGGACCTCTATACAGGTAACGTATACAATACGGTATCGGGACATCACACAAGGTTTACACGAAAGTGGATCTCTTATATGAAGGAAAAAGGAGGCAAACAATACAAAGGTCAACACTTGTTGTCTTAAAATTAACCCCAGTTACTGTGTAAAATTAAGTAAAAACACGTTAAATGGAATTCAACCTACTCATTTCATTTCTACTCATCTGTATATATGTCAGAAATGTTTTTCCTACTACATTAGAACTTGTGATGTCACAGCCCTATATAATCGGCGGCCATCTTGCCTCTCTTCATTTCATCTATGCAGTCAGATGGAGAGGACGGGACTGTGTGTGTGTGAATAGCTCATACCACAGCGTTACACTGCAACTGCTAGTCACATCAGCATTAGGGAAAGGCAGGAGTGCAGAGTGCTGTGCTGTTACTCTGAGAAGGATCATTGATTGCTAAACCTCCTATTCCCGTTATTGAGCATTGCAGCAGAGAGGGACAGATAGCTGTCAGCTGCCTCATACAGATCTCCAAGCTGCCTGAACTTTATCCACCATCTTATCTCCTCATTTTTCAGCCCAATAGAGTTTATTTATTGCAATTTAGGGTTTAATCCCTGTATATTTTTTTTATTGTGGTTCTGCACTCTTGGGTCCTGCTGCTGTTCACAAATACGTTATTTTTCAGCGGACTGTAGTGCATTTGTCTGCCCTCATACGTGCATACCACATGCCTACATCCAAGCAGTCTACTATTCTGTATCTGTAACAAGTCTAGATACAGGGAAAGTCCAGGCAAAAGTAATCACCAGCTGGTGTTTTACAATAATACAGATTTTTTTCTGCGTATTGTTGCGCATTTTTCTGCCCTCATCAGTACATACCGCATACGTAAATACAAGTAGTGTAACATCTTGTACCTGTTAATCTGTCCAGGGCCTTCATACTGTGAAAGGACAGCCGAAAGTAATCACCTGCTGCTGTTCTGAACAAATACTGTTTTAAGCGTAGTGCAGCGTATTGTAATACCCTCATATACACACTAAGTATGTCAGGCAGAGAAGTGCCAGGACGTGCAGAGAGGAGTGGCAGAGGCCTAAATCCTTCAGGCAGAGTTGGCAGCAGACTAGGGGCGAGTGGCAGCAGGAGTCGCAGCGAGAGGCCTGAGCTCCCGTTATCAGCCAGCGGTCGTGTCTCCACCAGCAACCCATCTGCCATTGTCGATTGGTTAACACGCTCATCCACATCATCACAACTGACATCTGACACCCCCAGTCAACAGTCGGTGGGTTCCTCAGACACAATCCTCAGTTGGCATGGCCCAGGAGCAGTCCCTGTCCTCCCATTGCCTTTGTCCTATGCTGTTCCCTCTCCTAAAGAAGTATCTGATGCTGTGGGTTCAGCTCCACTATTTACTGAGGACGATCTAATAGAGGACAGTCAGCAGCTACTGCCCAGCCAAGAAGGGGAGGAGACATGCGCCGCTTCCTCCCCTAGGCGGCCAAGTAGTGATGCGGAGAGTGACGTGGGAGGCAGTGTTGCAAGTGTTCAGGGTCCTGAAGCAGACACTGTTGGGGAACCTGAGGAGGACATCAGTGACGTGCAGACAACTGTTGATGATGATGAAGCCGATCGCAATTGGGAGCCGGGTGCAGAAGGGGCTTCATCATCATCAGGAGAAGTGAGTTGCAGGTTGCCCTTGAGGCAGTAAGGCGGTAGCACGGTTGGCAGTCAGCGTGGTGGCAGGAGTGGAAATTCAGGAGCCAAACGTGTCGGGGGTAGACCACCTGCTTCGCAGCAGCCTACCTTTCCGGGAGGTAGTGGAACAGGGGTTCCTGGAGACAGCGCCAGTAGCAGTCAATTATTGGGGATTGTAGGTGGGATAATCAGCTACTCGGCGGTGTGGAAGTTTTTCATCAGGCATCCGGAGGAGGTTCACGTAGCCACATGCAAGATATGTTGGCAGAAGGTGAAGTGTGGCCAGAGTCCCAATGTCGGCACCACAGACCTGCGTCAGCACATGCTTCGCCACCATAAAGCGGCCTGGGAGAACCGTGGCTCCGATGTAGTGGTCCAGCCTGCTGCATCACCCAGTGGCCATCCGCTCCCTCCTTCATCCAGCCAAGGCTCCACCAAGGCTGTGTGTCAAACCCTCCTTCTGTCGCTCCTGCTTCTCCCACTTTTAGTCAGCCATTGCGCCAACAATCCATCGGCGAAGCCATGTCCAAGAGACAACAGTATGCGCCGACTCATCCAACAGCGCAAAAGTTGAACGTGGGTGACAGAGGGGTGTAGAGGAGTGTACATGGGTGACAGAGGGGTGTAGAGGAGTGTACAGTGGTGGCAGAGGGGTGTAGAGGAGTGTACATGGGTGTCAGGGGTGTAGAGGAGTGTACATGGGTGTCAGGGGTGTAGAGGAGTGTACATGGGTGACAGATGGGTGTAGAGGAGTGTACATGGATGACAGTGGGGTGTAGAGGAGTGTACATGGATGACAGTGGGGTGTAGAGGAGTGTACATGGGAGACAGAGGGGTGTAGAGGAGTGTACATGGGAGACAGAGGGGTGTAGAGGAGTGTACATGGGAGACAGAGGGGTGTAGAGGAGTGTATATGGGTGACAGAGGGATGTAGTACAGTACCTTTCCGGCAGGGCACCGACTCAGGGCTCCAGCAGGGCAATCATTCACGGCGCCGCAGGGGGCAGGGAAAGTCTGGGGCACGAGTCACTACACCGGCCCGACGCAGCTTCCGCATACTTCACCCTCTCTGGGCCGCAGGGGGGAGGGAGAAGCTAAGGGACGCTGGGGGGCGTAGGGGTACGCTGAGGCCAATAACAGCAGCCCCTGATCATGTGACTATGACTCCTCCATGTGACTGATCACATGACGGTGACATCATCGCAGGTCCTGTTAGCCTCACAGCACATACAAACATGCTGCCAACACCTCCACGCTGTGTCATTCAGCCACTATATGGTCTCCTAATGCTGCCAACACCTCCACACTGTGTCATTCAGTCACTATATGGTGTCCTCATGCTGCCAACACCTCCACTCTGTGTCATTCAGTCACTATATGGTGTCCTCATGCTGCCAACACCTCCACGCTGTGTCATTCAGCCAGTATATGGTCTCCTCATGCTGCCAACGCCTCCACGCTGTGTCATTCACCCACTATATGTCTCCTCATGCTGCCAACACCTCCACACTGTGTCATTCAGTCACTATATGGTGTCCTCATGCTGCCAACACATCCAGGCTGTGTAATTCAGCCACTATATGGTCTCCTCATGCTGCCAACACCTCGACACTGTGTCATTCAGCCACTATATGGTCTCCTCATGCTGCCAACACCTCCACGCTGTGTCATTCAGTCACTATATGGTCTCCTCTTGATGCCAACACCTCCACGCTGTGTCATTCAGTCACTATATGGTGTCCTCATGCTGCCAACACCTCCAGGCTGTGTCATTCAGCCACTATATGGTGTCCTCATGCTGCCAACACCTCCACAGTGTGTCATTCAGCCACTATATGGTCTCCTCATGCTGCCAACACCTCCACAGTGTGTCATTCAGCCACTATATGGTGTCCTCATGCTGCCAACACCTCCACACTGTTTCATTCAGCCACTATATAGACTCCTCATGCTGCCAACACCTCCACGCTGTGTCATTCAGCCACTATATGGTGTCCTCATGCTGCCAACACCTCCACACTGTGTCATTCAGCCACTATATGGTCTCCTCATGCTGCCAACACCTCCACACTGTGTCATTCAGCCATTATATGGTCTCCTCATGCTGCCAACACCTCCACGCTGTGTCATTCAGTCACTATATGGTCTCCCCATGCTGCCAATACCTCCACGCTGTGTCATTCAGCCACTATATGGTCTCCTCATGCTGCCAACACCTCCACACTGTGTCATTCAGCCACTATATGGTCTCCTCATGCTGCCAACACCTCCCCGCTGTGTCATTCAGCCACTATATGGTGTCCTCATGCTGCCAACACCTCCACGCTGTGTCATTCAGCCACTATATGGTCTCCTCATGCTGCCAACACCTCCACGCTGTGTCATTCAGCCACTATATGGTCTCCTCATGCTGCCAACACCTCCACGCTGTGTCATTCAGCCACTATATGGTGTCCTCATGCTGCCAACACCTCCACGCTGTGTCATTCAGTCACTATATGGTCTCCTCATGCTGCCAACACCTCCACGCTGTGTCATTCAGCCACTATATGGTGTCCTCATGCTGCCAACACCTCCACACTGTGTCATTCAGTCACTATATGGTGTCCTCATGCTGCCAACACCTCCAGGCTGTGTCATTCAGCCACTATATGGTGTCCTCATGCTGCCAACACCTCCACACTGTGTCATTCAGCCACTATATGGTGTCCTCATGCTGCCAACACCTCCACGCTGTGTCATTCAGCCACTATATGGTGTCCTCATGCTGCCAACACCTCCACGCTGTGTCATTCAGTCACTATATGGTCTCCTCATGCTGCCAACACCTCCACGCTGTGTCATTCAGTCACTATATGGTCTCCTCATGCTGCCAACACCTCCACGCTGTGTCATTCAGCCACTATATGGTGTCCTCATGCTGCCAACACCTCCAGGCTGTGTAATTCAGCCACTATATGGTGTCCTCATGCTGCCAACACCTCCACGCTGTGTCATTCAGTCACTATATGGTGTCCTCATGCTGCCAACACCTCCAGGCTGTGTAATTCAGCCACTATATGGTGTCCTCATGCTGCCAACACCTCCACGCTGTGTCATTCAGTCACTATATGGTCTCCGCATGCTGCAAACACCGCCACGCTGTGTCATTCAGCCACTATATGGTGTCCTCATGCTGCCAACACCTCCACACTGTGTCATTCAGTCACTATATGGTGTCCTCATGCTGCCAACACCTCCAGGCTGTGTCATTCAGCCACTATATGGTGTCCTCATGCTGCCAACACCTCCACACTGTGTCATTCAGCCACTATATGGTCTCCTCATGCTGCCAACACCTCCACGTTGTGTCATTCAGCCACTATATGGTCTCCTCATGCTGCCAACACCTCCACGCTGTGTCATTCAGCCACTATATGGTCTCCTCATGCTGCCAACACCTCCATGCTGTTTCATTCAGTCACTTTATGGTGTCTTCATGCTGCCAACACCTCCAGGCTGTGTCATTCAGCCACTATATGGTCTCCTCATGCTGCCAACACCTCCACACTGTGTCATTCAGTCACTATATGGTGTCCTCATGCTGCCAACACCTCCAGGCTGTGTCATTCAGCCACTATATGGTGTCCTCATGCTGCCAACACCTCCACACTGTGTCCTTCAGCCACTATATGGTGTCCTCATGCTGCCAACACCTCCACGCTGTGTCATTCAGCCACTATATGGTGTCCTCATGCTGCCAACACCTCCACGCTGTGTCATTCAGTCACTATATGGTCTCCTCATGCTGCCAACACCTCCACGCTGTGTCATTCAGTCACTATATGGTCTCCTCATGCTGCCAACACCTCCACGCTGTGTCATTCAGCCACTATATGGTGTCCTCATGCTGCCAACACCTCCACACTGTGTCATTCAGTCACTATATGGTGTCCTCATGCTGCCAACACCTCCAGGCTGTGTAATTCAGCCACTATATGGTGTCCTCATGCTGCCAACACCTCCATGCTGTGTCATTCAGTCACTATATGGTCTCCGCATGCTGCAAACACCGCCACGCTGTGTCATTCAGCCACTATATGGTGTCCTCATGCTGCCAACACCTCCACACTGTGTCATTCAGTCACTATATGGTGTCCTCATGCTGCCAACACCTCCAGGCTGTGTCATTCAGCCACTATATGGTGTCCTCATGCTGCCAACACCTCCACACTGTGTCATTCAGCCACTATATGGTCTCCTCATGCTGCCAACACCTCCACGCTGTGTCATTCAGCCACTATATGGTCTCCTCATGCTGCCAACACCTCCACGCTGTGTCATTCAGCCACTATATGGTCTCCTCATGCTGCCAACACCTCCATGCTGTTTCATTCAGTCACTTTATGGTGTCTTCATGCTGCCAACACCTCCAGGCTGTGTCATTCAGCCACTATATGGTCTCCTCATGCTGCCAACACCTCGACACTGTTTCATTCAGCCACTATATAGTCTCCTCATGCTGCCAACACCTCCACGCTGTGTCATTCAGCCACTATATGGTCTCCTCATGCTGCCAACACCTCCAGGCTGTGTCATTCAGACACTATATGGTGTCCTCATGCTGCCAACACCTCCACACTGTGTCATTCAGCCACTATATGGTCTCCTCATGCTGCCAACACCTCCACGCTGTGTCATTCAGTCACTATATGGTCTCCCCATGCTGCCAATACCTCCACGCTGTGTCATTCAGCCACTATATGGTGTCCTCATGCTACCAACACCTCCACACTGTGTCATTCAGCCACTGTATGGTCTCCTCATGCTGCCAACACCTCCACGCTGTGTCATTCAGCCACTATATGGTCTCCTCATGCTGCCAACACCTCCATGCTGTTTCATTCAGTCACTTTATGGTGTCTTCATGCTGCCAACACCTCCAGGCTGTGTCATTCAGCCACTATATGGTCTCCTCATGCTGCCAACACCTCCACACTGTTTCATTCAGCCACTATATAGTCTCCTCATGCTGCCAACACCTCCACGCTGTGTCATTTAGCCACTATATGGTCTCCTCATGCTGCCAACACCTCCAGGCTGTGTCATTCAGCCACTATATGGTGTCCTCATGCTGCCAACACCTCCACACTGTGTCATTCAGCCACTATATGGTCTCCTCATGCTGCCAACACCTCCACGCTGTGTCATTCAGCCACTGTATGGTCTCCTCATGTTGCCAACACCTCCACGCTGTGTCATTCAGCCACTATATGGTGTCCTCATGCTACCAACACCTCCACACTGTGTCATTCAGCCACTGTATGGTCTCCTCATGCTGCCAACACCTCCACGCTGTGTCATTCAGCCACTATATGGTGTCCTCATGCTGCCAACACCTCCACACTGTGTCATTCAGCCACTATATGGTCTCCTCATGCTGCCAACACCTCCACGCTGTGTCATTCAGCCACTATATGGTGTCCTCATGCTGCCAACACCTCCACGCTGTGTCATTCAGCCACTATATGGTGTCCTCATGCTGCCAACACCTCCATGCTGTGTCATTCAGCCACTATATGGTCTCCTCATGCTGCCAACACCTCCACACTGTGTCATTCAGCCACTGTATGGTCTCCTCATGCTGCCAACACCTCCACACTGTGTCATTCAGCCACTATATGGTCTCCTCATGCTCCCAACACCTCCACACTGTGTCATTCAGCCACTATATGGTCTCCTCATGCTGCCAACACCTCCACGCTGTGTCATTCAGCCACTATATGGTCTCCTCATGCTGCCAACACCTCCACGCTGTGTCATTCAGCCACTATATGGTGTCCTCATGCTACCAACACCTCCACGCTATGTCATTCAGCCACTATATGGTCTCCTCATGCTGCCAACACCTCCACGCTGTGTCATTCAGCCACTATATGGTCTCCTCATGCTGCCAACACCTCCACGCTGTGTCATTCAGCCACTATATGGTGTCCTCATGCTGCCAACACTGCCCTATTTGGAGTGTTTTGTCCCCTATTGGGAGTGTTTTGTCCCCTATTGGGAGTGTTTTGTCTCCTATTGGGAGTGTTTTGTCCCCTATTGGGAGTGTTTTGTCCCCTATTGGGAGTGTTTTGTCTCCTATTGGGAGTGTTTTGTGACCTATTTGGAGTGTTTTATCCCCTATTGGGAGTGTTTTGTCCCCTATTGGGAGTGTTTTGTCTCATATTGGGAGTGTTTTGTCCTCTATTGGGAGTGTTTTGTCCTCTATTAGGAGTGTTTTGTCTCCTATTGGGAGTGTTTTGTGACCTATTTGGAGTGTTTTATCCCCTATTGGGAGTGTTTTGTCCCCTATTGGGAGTGTTTTGTCCCCTATTGGGAGCGTTTTGTCCTCTATTGGGAGTGTTTTGTCCTCTATTAGGAGTGTTTTGTCTCATATTGGGAGTGTTTTGTCCTCTATTGGGAGTGTTTTGTCCCCTATTGGGAGGGTTTTGTCTCCTATTGGGAGTGTTTTGTCCCCTATTGGAAGTGTTTTGTCCCCTATTGGGAGTGTTTTGTCCCCTATTGGAAGTGTTTTGTCCCCTATTGGGAGTGTTTTGTCCCTCTATTGGGAGTGTTTTGTCCTCTATTGGGAGTGTTTTTTGCCCTATTGGGAGTGTTTTGTCCCCTATTGGGAGTGTTTTGTCCTCTATTGGGAGTGTTTTGTCCCCTATTGGGAGTGTTTTGTCCCCTATTGGGAGTGTTTTGTCCTCTATTGGGAGTGTTTTGTCCTCTATTGGAAGTGTTTTGTCCTCTATTGGAAGTGTTTTGTCCTCTATTGGGAGTGTTTTGTCCCCTATTGGGAGTGTTTTGTCCTCTATTGGGAGTGTTTTTTGCCCTATTGGGAGTGTTTTGTCCTCTATTGGGAGTGTTTTGTCCTCTATTGGGAGTGTTTTGTCCTCTATTGGGAGTGTTTTGTCCCCTATTGGGAGTGTTTTGTCCTCTATTGGGAGTGTTTTGTCCTCTATTGGGAGTGTTTTGTCCTCTATTGGGAGTGTTTTGTCCTCTATTGGGAGTGTTTTGTCCTCCATTGGGAGTGTTTTGTCTCCTATTGGGAGTACTGGGAGTGTTTTGTCCTCTATTGGGAGTGTTTTGTCTCCTATTGGGAGTGTTTTGTCCTCTATTGGGAGTGTTTTGTCCTCTATTAGGAGTGTTTTGTCCTCTATTGGGAGTGTTTTGTCCTCTATTGGGAGTGTTTTGTCCTCTATTGGGAGTTTTTTTGTCTTCTATTGGGAGTGTTTTGTCCCTTATTGGGAGTGTTTTGTCTCCTATTGGGAGTGTTTTGTCCTCTATTGGGAGTGTTTTGTCCTCTATTGGGAGTGTTTTTTCCTCTCTTAGGAGTGTTTTGTCCTCTATTGGGAGTATTTTGTCCCCTATTGGGAGTGTTTTGTCCCCTATTGGGAGTGTTTTGTCCCCTATTGGGAGTGTTTTGTCCTCTATTGGGAGTATTTTGTCCTCTATTGGGAGTGTTTTGTCCTCTATTAGGAGTGTTTTGTCTCCTATTGGGAGTGTTTTGTGACCTATTTGGAGTGTTTTATCCCCTATTGGGAGTGTTTTGTCCTCTATTGGGAGTGTTTTGTCTCATATTGGGAGTGTTTTGTGACCTATTTGGAGTGTTTATCCCCTATTGGGAGTGTTTTGTCCTCTATTGGGAGTGTTTTGTCCCCTATTGGGAGGGTTTTGTCTCCTATTGGGAGTGTTTTGTCCCCTATTGGAAGTGTTTTGTCCCCTATTGGGAGTGTTTTGTCCCCTATTGGGAGTGTTTTGTCCTCTATTGGGAGTGTTTTGTCCCCTATTGGGAGTGTTTTGTCCTCTATTGGGAGTGTTTTGTCCTCTATTGGGAGTGTTTTGTCCCCTATTGGGAGTGTTTTGTCCTCCATTGGGAGTGTTTTGTCTCCTATTGGGAGTACTGGGAGTGTTTTGTCCTCTATTGGGAGTGTTTTGTCCTCTATTGGGAGTGTTTTGTCCTCTATTGGGAGTGTTTTGTCCTCTATTAGGAGTGTTTTGTCCTCTATTGGGAGTGTTTTGTCCTCTATTGGGAGTGTTTTGTCCTCTATTGGGAGTATTTTGTCTCCTATTGGGAGTGTTTTGTCCTCTATTGGGAGTGTTTTGTCCCTTTTTGGGAGTGTTTTGTCTCCTATTGGGAGTGTTTTGTCCTCTATTGGGAGTGTTTTGTCCTCTATTGGGAGTGTTTTTTCCTCTCTTAGGAGTGTTTTGTCCTCTATTGGGAGTGTTTTGTCCTCTATTGGGAGTATTTTGTCCCCTATTGGGAGTGTTTTGTCCCCTATTGGGAGTGTTTTGTCCCCTATTGGGAGTGTTTTGTCCTCTATTGGGAGTATTTTGTCCTCTATTGGGAGTGTTTTGCCCCCTATTGGAAGGGTTTTGTCCCCTATTGGGAGTGTTTTGTCCTCTATTGGGAGTGTTTTGTTCTCTATTGGGAGTGTTTTGTCCCTTATCGGGAGTTTTTTGTCCTCTATTGGGAGTGTTTTGTTCTCTATTGGGAGTGTTTTGTCCCCTATTGGGAGTGTTTTGTCCTCTATTGGGAGTGTTTTGTTCTCTATTGGGAGTGTTTTGTCCTCTATTGGGAGTGTTTTGTCCTCTATTGGGAGTGTTTTGTCCTCTATTGGGAGGGTTTTCTCCTATATTGGGAGTGTTTTGTCCTCTATTGGGAGTGTTTTGTCCTCTATTGGGAGTGTTTTGTCCCCTATTGGGAGTGTTTTGTCCCCTATTGGGAGTGTTTTGTCCTCTATTGGGAGTGTTTTGTCCCCTATTGGGAGTGTTTTGTCCCCTATTGGGAGTGTTTTGTCCCCTACTGGGAGTGTTTTGTCCTCTACTGGGAGTGATTTGTCCTCTATTGGGAGTGTTTTGTCCCCTATTGGGAGTGTTTTGTCCTCTATTGGGAGTGTTTTGTCCTCTATTGGGAGTGTTTTGTCCTCTATTGGGAGTGTATTGTCCCCTATTGGGAGTGTTTTGTCCCCTATTGGGAGTGTTTTGTCCTCTATATGGAGGGTTTTGTCACCTATTGGGAGTGTTTTGTCCTCTATTGGGAGTGTTTTGTCCTCTATTGGGAGTGTTTTGTCTCCTATTGGGACTGTTTTTTCCTCTATTGGGAGTGTTTTGTCTCCTATTGGGACTGTTTTGTCCTCTATTGGGAGTGTTTTGTCCTCTATTGGGAGTGTTTTGTCCCCTATTGGGAGTGTTTTGTCCCCTATTGGGAGTATTTTGTCCCCTATTGGGAGTGTTTTGTCCTCTATTGGGAGTGTTTTGTCTCCTATCCGAAGGGTGCACATACATTAAGTCTTATGGGACTCTTCTGGGGAATAAAAAACTGTCCGCTATTGGGAGGTGTCCAGTAAGGGAGATTTTACTGTATATGTGTTGGTGGGAGAGGGAGCTTCTTTTCTACCCCAGGAACAGACTGGCATGGAGCATCTTGTGGTACGGCCGGTACATTGATGATTTATTATTTATCTGGGAATCCGGTGTGCCGACCGTACTCGAGTTCACAGAGTATCCAAATAACAACAATCATTAAGTATGGTTTACATTTACACATGATAGAACACATAAATTTTTTAGATCATTGTCCAGTCGGTGACTGTTTAAAGAAAAAGGTCACTACATCCACATATAGAAAAGACATGTTTGTGAACTCAATTTTCGAGGCTACCTCCTGCCATCCTCCTCTTACCAAAAATCTTCCGGTAGGGAAAATGATTGGGTCCAAGAGGAATTGTACACTACAGAAAGAGTTTAATAAAGAGGCAGAACAGATTGGTACTTGTTTGGAAGAGAGGGTTTATCCCACATGGTGCATTGTACGGGCCAAGAGAATAGTGGACAAAAAAAAAGATTGTATGGATCTTGTATTCACAGATAGGAAACATACATCAAAAAAAGACTACACACAATATAGTCAGGAATACAATCAAATATTATGGTTCAAACAACAGATATAATGTGTTTTTTCACTATGTCAGAATCTTAGGCCCTTGTTCACACTGAGGCATTAGTACATGCTTCGTCTATGTGCCTTTTTACAAAAACAGTTTGGCTGTCATGATGGCACAGCAGTGTTAACCCCTCTTCGTTTACATATGTAGAATAATTTGGATTTAATAGACATGTAGGGAAAGGGGGGACTCTGCATTGTCGTAGAATCTTGGTGGTATGGTTTTAATATTCAATTCCACAACTTCACAATTCTACACAACTTCCTGTGGAGCATACAGCAGCTGATAATTACCGGAAGGATTAAGATTTTTTGCCTTGTTAGTGCAGTAGGTAGCGTGTAAGTCTCATAATTTGAAGGTCGTGAGTTCGATCCTCACAAGGGGCGATATTTTTACCGACAATAGAGTCTATAAAATCCTAGACTGTATAAATTGCAGTAGCAAAAACATGATTCATGTGGGCAATTGCTCATGTCACAAACTATATGTGGGCAAAACCACCCAGGAGTTAAGGCGACGTATTGGTAAACATTTCAGTACAATACGTACCAACGCCGACTGGCCAGACATGTAAAATGAATACATAACAATCAGATTGATCAGATAAAATTTTGAGGGCTTTTTCAGATCAGAATGGAGCCAAGAAAAGGTGATGTGGACAAAATTTCATTGAAAGAGGAGGCCAAGTGGATTTATCGTCTACGAACCAGAAGCCCACAGGGGCTCAATGAAGGATTCTTGTTTACTGCGTTCTTGGAATGACTCAATTTGATACATTTAAGAAAACATTAGGAGTTCTATGGATAATGAGTGAGATATTGGGAATTGGGTACTCCATCATGATTATCGTTCAAATATAATGACTGGCTTCAGCGTCATATACTTCCGGTATGGTTATTAACAATTACTCTTATCATTATATGTTCCCCAATTAATGATGTACAGTGACCCCCCCCCGACCTACGATGGCCCCGACATATGATCAAATCGACATACGATGCTTTTTTATGTTGGGGCCATCGCATTAAGTGCTATCCGGCAGCGCAAAATGCTTAAGCTGCTGCCGGATAGCAGCTTAATGTTCCCCGTGTGGTGCGGTAAGTATTACTTACCCCTCCACGATGCTCCGGGGTGCCCTCCGGGTCCAGCGCTGGTCTTCCGGTGTCCGGTGACCGGAGAAGACAGCAGAGGACTGGAGAAGACAGCAGAGGACCGGAAAAGACAGCAGAGGACCGGAGAAGACAGCGGAGGACCGGAGAAGACAGCGGAGGACCGGAAAAGACAGCGGAGGACCGGAGAAGACAGCAGAGGACTGGAGAAGACAGCAGATGACCGGAGAAGACAGCAGAGGACCGGAAAAGACAGCGGAGGACCGGAGAAGACAGCGAAGGACCGGAGAAGACAACAGAGGACCGAAGAAGACAGCGGAGGACCGGAGAAGACAGCAGAGGACCGGAGAAGACAGCAGAGGACCGGAGAAGACAGCAGAGGACCGGAGAAGACAGCGAAGGACCGGAGAAGACAACAGAGGACCAGAGAAGACAGCGGAGGACCGGAGAAGACAGCGGAGGACCGGAGAAGACAGCGGAGAGCCCAGTAGAGGCCCGGGATCACCATCGGGAGCGGCGGGTACACCATCGCGAGCAGTGGGGACAGGTGAGTACAGCTTCCTATACTTTACATTGCACGAATCCTTCAACATACGATGGATTCGACAAACGATGGCTCGTTTGGAACGAATTACCATCGTATGTTGAGGGACCACTGTACTAAAAATATATAACAACAATCAGGTCTATCATCACTTGTAGCTGAACGAGACGATATACAAATATACATTCTCTACAAAATGAGACATTATGGTACTAATTGGAATAATTCCATGGAAGTGGAAGTCAAAATAACTGGTAGCAACAGCGGATGTACTGTCTCTATGAAGATACTTACGTGTTGACAAGATGGGGAGGGAAGAGCAGGGGGAGTGGCCTCAATGGACGTAGCGCAACAAGTGGAAAAGTAGAAGGGGGGGCCGAGGGAACAAATGTAGAACCACTAAATATATAACGACAGAAATAAGAACAAAATTAGTACTAGACAGAACTGCCGGTTACCGACCACGGGGCCGGAGTATCGTGACATCCCGCCCCCGCTATGCAAGTCTATGTGATATAAGATATTGTTCCTATTGTCCTCATCTCATTCTACCTGAACTAAATGAATTGTAATGAGAGACAAATGTAACAGCTAAGTGCAAAATGTAGTTCTCTGTCCACCGAGCAACCAATCAGATCGCTTCTTTCATTTTTAACAAGGCCTCTGCAAAATGAAAGCAGCGCTCTGATTGGTTGCTATGGGCAACTGGGCAACTTTTCCTCTGGACGGGTTTTGATAAATCTCCCCCTGTGTCCATTTACAGTACAGACCATAAGTCTGGACACCTTCTCATTCAGAGTTTTCTTTATTTCCTGACTATGAATATTGTAGATTCGCACTGAATGATCACACGTGGGATTATATCCAGAACAATAAGTGGGAGAATCCGTCATATTCTGGTTCTTCCTCTGATTCCCGCTTCGCCCTCTCTTGGATTCTCCTGATGATCTGTAGTCACCTGAAATGGTCTCCACCAGTCCTGAAGGAGTTCCCATGATGCTTTGCACGTTCTTGGATTCTCCTGATGATCTGTAGTCACCTGAAATGGTCTCCACCAGTCCTGAAGGATTTCCCATGATGCTTAGCACTTGTTGCCCTTTTTGCCTTCACTCTGCGTCCAGCTCACCCCAAACCATCCGATTGGGTTCAGGTCCGGTGACTGTGGAGGTCAGGTCATCTGGGGCCGCACCCATCACTCTCCTTCTTGGTCACATAGTCCTTACACAGCCTGGAGGGGTTTGGGGTCATCGTCCTGTTGGTTCAACTAAACGCAAACTGGATGGAATAGCAGCCGCTGCCAGATGCTGTGGTAGCCATGCTGGGTCAGTATGCCTTCAATTTGAATAAATCCCCAACAGTGTCACCAGCAAAGCCCCCTCGACACCATCACACCTCCTCCTCCCCCACACCAATCACACCTCCTCCTCCTCCACACCATCACACCTCCTCCTCCCCCACACCATCACACCTCCTCCTCCTCCACACCATCACACCTCCTCCCCCACACCATCACACCTCCTCCCCCACACCATCACACCTCCTCCTCGACACCATCACACCTCCTCCCCCACACCATCACACCTCCTCCTCCCCCACACCATCACACCCTCCTCCTCCCCCACACCATCACACCTCCTCCTCCTCCACACCATCACACATCCTCCTCCCCCACACCATCACACCTCCTCCTCCCCCACACCATCACACCTCCTCCCCCACACCATCACACCTCCTCCTCCTCCTCCACACCATCACACCTCCTCCTCCTCCACACCATCACACATCCTCCTCCCCCACACCATCACACCTCCTCCTCCCCCACACCATCACACCTCCTCCTCCTCCTCCACACCATCACACCTCCTCCCCCACACCATCACACCTCCTCCTCCTCCTCCACACCATCACACCTCCTCCCCCACACCATCACACCTCCTCCCCCACACCATCACACCTCCTCCTCCACACCATCACACCTCCTCCTCCACACCATCACACCTCCTCCTCCACACCATCACACCTCCTCCTCCACACCATCACACCTCCTCCTCCACACCATCACACTCCTCCCCCACACCATCACACCTCCTCCTCCTCACCATCACACCTCCTCCTCCACACCATCACACCTCCTCCCCCACACCATCACACCTCCTCCCCCACACCATCACACCTCCTCCTCCCACACCATCACACCTCCTCCTCCACACCATCACACCTCCTCCCCCACACCATCACACCTCCTCCTCCACACCATCACACCTCCTCCTCCACACCATCACACCTCCTCCCCCACACCATCACACCTCCTCCTCCACACCATCACACCACCTCCCCCACACCATCACACCTCCTCTCCACACCATCACACCTCCTCCCCCACACCATCACACCTCCTCCTCCACCCATCACACCTCCTCCTCCACATCATCACACCTCCTCCTCCACACCATCACACCTCCTCCTCACACCATCACACCTCCTCCTCCACACCATCACACCTCCTCCTCCACACCATCACACCTCCTCCCCCACACCATCACACCACCTCCCCACACCATCACACCTCCTCCCTCCACACCATCACACCTCCTCCTCCACACCATCACACCTCCTCCCCCACACCATCACACCTCCTCCTCCACACCATCACACCTCCTCCCCCACACCATCATACCTCCTCCTCCACACCATCACACCTCCTCCTCCACACCATCACACCTCCTCCTCCACACCATCACACCTCCTCCTCCACACCATCACACCTCCTCCTCCCTCACCATCACACCTCCTCCTCCTCACCATCACACCTCCTCCTCCTCACCATCACACCTCCTCCTCCACACCATCACACCTCCTCCCCCACACCATCACACCACCTCCACCCATCACACCTCCTCCTCCCCCACACCATCACACCTCCTCCACACCATCACACCTCCTCCCCCACACCATCACACCTCCTCCTCCACACCATCACACCTCCTCCACACCATCACACCTCCTCCCCCCACACCATCACACCTCCTCCCCCACACCATCACACCTCCTCCTCCTCACCATCACACCTCCTCCCCCACACCATCACACCTCCTCCACACCATCACACCTCCTCCACACCATCACACCTCCTCCCCCACACCATCACACCTCCTCCACACCACACACCTCCTCCCCCACACCATCACACCTCCTACACACCATCACACCTCCTCTCCCACACCATCACACCTCCCCCACACCATCACACCCCTCCCCCACACCATCACACCTCCTCCCCCACACCATCACACCTCCTCCTCCACACCATCACACCTCCTCCCCCACACCATCACACCTCCTCCCCCACACCATCACACCTCCCCCACACCATCACACCTCCTCCCCCACACCATCACACCTCCTCCTCCACACCATCACACCTCCTCCCCCACACCATCACACCTCCTCCCCCACACCATCACACCTCCTCCTCCACACCATCACACCTCCTCCCCCACACCATCACACCTCCTCCCCCACACCATCACACCTCCTCCTCCACACCATCACACCTCCTCCTCCACACCATCACACCTCCTCCTCCACACCATCACACCTCCCCCCCCACACCATCACACCTCCTCCCCCACACCATCACACCTCCTCCCCCACACCATCACACCTCCTCCTCCACACCATCACACCTCCTCCCCCACACCATCACACCTCCTCCCCCACACCATCACACCCCCTTCTCCTCACCATCACACCTCCTCCTCCACACCATCACACCTCCTCCTCCACACCATCACACCTCCTCCTCCACACCATCACACCTCCTCCTCCACACCATCACACCTCCTCCCCCCACACCATCACACCTCCTCCCCCACACCATCACACCTCCTCCTCGACACCATCACACCTCCTCCCCCCACACCATCACACCCCCTTCTCCTCACCATCACACCTCCTCCTCCACACCATCACACCTCCTCCTCCACACCATCACACCTCCTCCTCCACACCATCACACCTCCTCCTCCACACCATCACACCTCCTCCCCACACACCATCACACCTCCTCCTCCACACCATCACACCTCCTCCCCCACACCATCACACCTCCTCCTCCCCACACCATCACACCTCCTCCTCCACACCATCACACCTCCTCCACACCATCACACCTCCTCCACACCATCACACCTCCTCCTCCACACCATCACACCTCCTCCACACCATCACACCTCCTCCCCCACACCATCACACCTCCTCCACACCATCACACCTCCTCCCCCACACATCACACCTCCCCCACACCATCACACCTCCTCCCCCACACCATCACACCTCCTCCTCCACACCATCACACCTCCTCCTCCACACCATCACACCTCCTCCTCCACACCATCACACCTCCTCCCCCACACCATCACACCTCCTCCCCCACACCATCACACCTCCTCCTCGACACCATCACACCTCCTCCCCCACACCATCACACCTCCTCCACACCATCACACCTCCTCCTCCCCACACCATCACACCTCCTCCTCCCCCACACCATCACACCTCCTCCTCCCCCACACCATCACACCTCCTCCACACCATCACACCTCCTCCCCACACCATCACACCTCCTCCTCCTCACCATCACACCTCCTCCACACCATCACACCTCCTCCCCACACCATCACACCTCCTCCCCCACACCATCACACCTCCTCCTCCTCACCATCACACCTCCTCCCCCACACCATCACACCTCCTCCACACCATCACACCTCCTCCACACCATCACACCTCCTCCCCCACACCATCACACCTCCTCCACACCATCACACCTCCTCCCCACACCATCACACCTCCTACACACCATCACACCTCCTCTCCCACACCATCACACCTCCCCCACACCATCACACCCCTCCCCCACACCATCACACCTCCTCCCCCACACCATCACACCTCCTCCTCCGCACCATCACACCTCCTCCCCCACACCATCACACCTCCTCCCCCACACCATCACACCTCCCCCACACCATCACACCTCCTCCCCCACACCATCACACCTCCTCCTCCACACCATCACACCTCCTCCCCACACCATCACACCTCCTCCCCCACACCATCACACCTCCTCCTCCACACCATCACACCTCCTCCCCCACACCATCACACCTCCTCCTCCACACCATCACACCTCCTCCTCCACACCATCACACCTCCTCCTCCACACCATCACACCTCCTCCTCCACACCATCACACCTCCCCCCCCACACCATCACACCTCCTCCCCCACACCATCACACCTCCTCCCCACACCATCACACCTCCTCCTCCACACCATCACACCTCCTCCCCCACACCATCACACCTCCTCCCCCACACCATCACACCTCCTCCTCCACACCATCACACCTCCTCCTCCACACCATCACACCTCCTCCTCCACACCATCACACCTCCTCCCCCACACCATCACACCTCCTCCTCCACACCATCACACCTCCTCCCCCACACCATCACACCTCCTCCTCCCCCACACCATCACACCTCCTCCTCCACACCATCACACCTCCTCCTCCACACCATCACACCTCCTCCACACCATCACACCTCCTCCACACCATCACACCTCCTCCTCCACACCATCACACCTCCTCCACACCATCACACCTCCTCCCCCACACCATCACACCTCCTCCACACCGATCACACCTCCTCCCCCACACCATCACACCTCCCCCACACCATCACACCTCCTCCCCCACACCATCACACCTCCTCCTCCACACCATCACACCTCCTCCTCCACACCATCACACCTCCTCCTCCACACCATCACACCTCCTCCCCCACACCATCACACCTCCTCCCCCCACACCCATCACACCTCCTCCTCGACACCATCACACCTCCTCCCCCACACCATCACACCTCCTCCACACCATCACACCTCCTCCTCCCCCACACCATCACACCTCCTCCTCCCCCACACCATCACACCTCCTCCTCCTCCACACCATCACACATCCTCCTCCCCACACCATCACACCTCCTCCTCCCCCACACCATCACACCTCCTCCTCCCCCACACCATCACACTCCTCCTCCACACCATCACACCTCCTCCTCCACACCATCACACCTCCTCCACACCATCACACCTCCTCCACACCATCACACCTCCTCCTCCACACCATCACACCTCCTCCACACCATCACACCTCCTCCCCCACACCATCACACCTCCTCCACACCATCACACCTCCTCCCCCACACCATCACACCTCCCCCACACCATCACACCTCCTCCCCCACACCATCACACCTCCTCCTCCACACCATCACACCTCCTCCTCCACACCATCACACCTCCTCCTCCACACCATCACACCTCCTCCCCCACACCATCACACCTCCTCCCCCACACCATCACACCTCCTCCTCGACACCATCACACCTCCTCCCCACACCATCACACCTCCTCCACACCATCACACCTCCTCCTCCCCCACACCATCACACCTCCTCCTCCCCCACACCAATCACACCTCCTCCTCCTCCACACCATCACACATCCTCCTCCCCCACACCATCACACCTCCTCCTCCCCCACACCATCACACCTCCTCCTCCCCACACCATCACACCTCCTCCTCCTCCACACCATCACACCTCCTCCTCCCCCACACCATCACACCTCCTCCTCCTCCTCCACACCATCACACCTCCTCCCCCACACCATCACACCTCCTCCCCCACACCATCACACCTCCTCCTCTACACCATCACACCTCCTCCTCCACACCATCACACCTCCTCCTCCACACCATCACACCTCCTCCTCCACACCATCACACCTCCTCCTCCACACCATCACACCTCCTCCCCCACACCATCACACCTCCTCCCCCACACCATCACACCTCCTCCTCGACACCATCACACCTCCTCCCCCACACCATCACACCTCCTCCACACCATCACACCTCCTCCTCCCCCACACCATCACACCTCCTCCTCCTCCCCACACCATCACACCTCCTCCTCCTCCACACCATCACACATCCTCCTCCCCCACACCATCACACCTCCTCCTCCCCCACACCATCACACCTCCTCCTCCCCCACACCATCACACCTCCTCCTCCTCCACACCATCACACCTCCTCCTCCCCCACACCATCACACCTCCTCCTCCTCCACACCATCACACCTCCTCCCCCCACACCATCACACCTCCTCCCCCACACCATCACACCTCCTCCTCTACACCATCACACCTCCTCCTCCACACCATCACACCTCCTCCTCCACACCATCACACCTCCTCCTCCACACCATCACACCTCCTCCTCCACACCATCACACCTCCTCCCCCACACCATCACACCTCCTCCCCCACACCATCACACCTCCTCCTCCCCCACACCATCACACCTCCACACCATCACACCTCCTCCCCCACACCATCACACCTCCTCCACACCATCACACCTCCTCCCCCACACCATCACACCTCCTCCACACCATCACACCTCCTCCCCCACACCATCACACCTCCTACACACCATCACACCTCCTCTCCCACACCATCACACCCTCCCCCACACCATCACACCCCTCCCCCACACCATCACACCTCCTCCCCACACCATCACACCTCCTCCTCCACACCATCACACCTCCTCCCCCACACCATCACACCTCCTCCCCCACACCATCACACCTCCTCCTCCACACCATCACACCTCCTCCTCCACACCATCACACCTCCTCCTCCACACCATCACACTTCCTCCTCCACACCATCACACCTCCTCCCCCACACCATCACACCTCCTCCTCCACACCATCACACTTCCTCCTCCACACCATCACACCTCCTCCTCCACACCAGCACACCTCCTCCTCCACACCATCACACCTCCTCCCCCACACCATCACACCTCCTCCTCCACACCATCACACCTCCTCCTCCACACCTCACACCTCCTCCCCCACACCATCACACCTCCTCCTCCACACCATCACACCTCCTCCTCCACACCATCACACCTCCTACTCCACACCATCACACCTCCTCCCCCACACCATCACACCTCCTCCTCCACACCATCACACCTCCTCCTCCACACCATCACACCTCCTCCTCCACACCATCACACCTCCTCACCCACACCATCACACCTCCTCCTCCACACCATCACACCTCCTCCCCCACACCATCACACCTCCTCCTCCCCACACCATCACACCTCCTCCTCCACACCATCACACCTCCTCCACACCATCACACCTCCTCCACCATCCACACCTCTCCTCCACACCATCACACCTCCTCCACACCATCACCCTCCTCCCCACACCATCACACCTCCTCCCACCCATCACACCTCCTCCTCCTCCTCCACACCATCACACCTCCTCCTCCCCCACACCATCACACCTCCTCCTCCTCCTCCACACCATCACACCTCCTCCCCCACACCCATCACACCTCCTCCCCCACACCATCACACCTGCTCCTCTACACATCACACCTCCTCCTCCACACCATCACACCTCCTCCTCCCCACCATCACACCTCCTCCCCCACACCATCACACCTCCTCCTCCACACCATCACACCTCCTCCTCCACACCATCACACCTCCTCCTCCACACCATCACACCTCCTCCCCCACACCATCACACCTCCTCCTCCACACCATCACGACCTCCTCCCCCACACCATCACACCTCCTCCACACCATCACACCTCCTCCTCCCCCACACCATCACACCTCCTCCACACCATCACACCTCCTCCCCCCACACCATCACACCCTCCTCCACACCATCACACCTCCTCCCCACACCATCACACCTCCTCCACACCATCACACCTCCTCCCCCCACACCATCACACCTCCTACACACCATCACACCTCCTCTCCCACACCATCACACCTCCCCCACACCATCACACCCCTCCCCCACACCATCACACCCTCCTCCCCCACACCATCACACCTCCTCCTCCACACCATCACACCTCCTCCTCCACACCATCACACCTCCTCCCCCACACCATCACACCTCCTCCTCCACACCATCACACCCCTCTCCTCCACACCATCACACCTCCTCCTCCACACCATCACACTTCCTCCTCCACACCATCACACCTCCTCCCCCACACCATCACACCTCCTCCTCCACACCATCACACCTCCTCCTCCACACCATCACACCTCCTCCTCCACACCATCACACCTCCTCCCCCACACCATCACACCTCCTCCTCCACACCATCACACCTCCTCCTCCACACCATCACACCTCCTCCCCCACACCATCACACCTCCTCCACACCATCACACCTCCTCCTCCCCCACACCATCACACCTCCTCCACACCATCACACCTCCCCTCCCCCACACCATCACACCTCCTCCACACCATCACACCTCCTCCCCCACACCATCACACCTCCTCCACACCATCACACCTCCTCCCCCACACCATCACACCTCCTACACACCATCACACCTCCTCTCCCACACCATCACACCTCCCCCACACCATCACACCCCTCCCCCACACCATCACACCTCCTCCCCCACACCATCACACCTCCTCCTCCACACCATCACACCTCCTCCTCCACACCATCACACCTCCTCCCCACACCATCACACCTCCTCCTCCACACCATCACACCTCCTCCTCCACACCATCACACCTCCTCCTCCACACCATCACACTTCCTCCTCCACACCATCACACCTCCTCCCTCCACACCATCACACCTCCTCCTCCACACCATCACACCTCCTCCTCCACACCATCACACCTCCTCCTCCACACCATCACACCTCCTCCCCCACACCATCACACCTCCTCCTCCACACCATCACACCTCCTCCTCCACACCATCACACCCACTCCCCCACACCATCACACCCCCTCCTCCACACCATCACACCTCCTCCCCCACACCATCACACCTCCTCCCCCACACCATCACACCTCTCCTCCTCCACACCATCACACTTCCTCCTCCACACCATCACACTTCTCCTCCACACCATTACACCTCCTCC